>NC_133619.1:48381289-48451289 GCF_048593235.1 Sminthopsis crassicaudata
CCCCCCACTACTTGTCTGTGAAAACAACCAAAGATAAGACCATTAGGGACTAAAACCTTCTTTTTTAATGTAACAGCAAATATAAATTGTGAAGTTGATGTCAACATAAATTTACACTTTAGGCATATTAATGCAGAGTTTTTTTTTTTAGCAGTAGACAATAAATTCTGTAGCACTTATTACAGAAGTGGGATTACTTTATGACAGAATTTTAGGCTCAAAAGGGACCTAGTAGGACATCTAATCTGACTCATATATAAAAAGTAATCTCTTACAACAGAGATGTCACACCGAAACAGAAACTGGGCTCTATTAAGCTATACATAAGGGTCCTTCTTGTCTGCATTTTGATTTAGAAAACCATGTCTTTGTTTTTTTTTTAAATTTTGTTAAATATTTCATAATTACATTTTATTCTGGTTAGGAGGCACTCAAGAGTTCGGGGAAGATATGCCATTCCACCTTTTTTCATGCCAAATTCTCTTCTTCCCTCTAAATCCCTCTCCACCCATTGAGAAGTCAAGAAATTAAATACTCAATATACACACTATATGCATATTATTATTTATTAAGTTCTTATTATGTGCAAAGCAGTATACTAAACTCTGAGGATGAAAAAAGGAGCAAAAGACAATCTCTGATCTCAAGAGAGTTCACATACAACATGTATTTCTATGAAAGTAAGAAAAATAAAGTGAAAAGAAATATGATTTAATCTGCTCTCAGAGTTCACCAGTTTTCTCTCTGGGGAGAGAGAAGACTCCTTTTTCATCATGAGTCCTCTGGAACCTTCTTGGATCATTGTATTGATCATAATAGTTAAGTCTCTCACAGTTTATAATTGTTACAACATTGCTATTTCTGTGTACAGTGTTTTTCTACTTCCGCTTACTTCATGTTGCATCAATTCATATAAATCTTCCTAGGTTTTTCTGAAGCCATTTCCTTCATTATTTCTCACAGTATTCCTTTTGATGTGCCACTTGTTTAACTATCCCCCAGCTGATAAGTATCTCTCAGTTGCCATTTTTTGCCACAATAAGAAGAGGAGCTATCAATAATTTTGTACTTGTGATTATATTTGATTTTAGGAAGTTTTCTTTCATTTTCCTTTAGGAAGTTTTAAGAAGTTTTTGCTTACCCCAAATTTAAATATCTTTGTCCATACATAAAAAACCCTTTGTTTCCACTTCTGGTCCTTGAGGACAAATGGATTTAGTATGACCACTCTTCCCTGTTATAACTCATAAAATATGTTAAGATAGCTATTTGGTCCTCCCTAAATCTCCTCTTCTCTGAGACAAATTTTCCATATTACTTCAACTAATGCTCATATTATATAATCTTAAATCCCTACACAGTCCTGATTATTAGTCTTTAAATCAAGTTTTCTAATGCATTTGTGTGCCTGGAGACCATTTCCAGTCTAATGAAGTTAATGGACTGCTCCTCAGAATAAAGCTTTTTTAAAATCTCATGATAAATTTCAATTAGAAGCTAGTGAAAATAAAGATTTTTTAATACAATCTCATAGAACTTTTGAATTCTATTGAGTCCATGGGTCCTAAGAACTCCTGCTTTAGCTAAAATAGAATTTTTCTAAGTCCTTTCTAAAATGTGATGCCCATAATTGAATTCAAAGATCCGGATGCAGTTTTATCAGAGCAGAATAAAACAGATTTCTATAGTCCTAGACATTAGGTTTCTCTTAATGCAACCTAAGACAATATTAGCTTTATTGACAATCAAGTCATTATTCAGTCTTAATAAATACAGACCTAAAGCTTTCAGTCCTAAAATCAGTCCATTAAAATCTGCATTATATAGTATCTAGAGAGTTGGACTTGAAGCTAGAAAATCTGGTTTTAATCCTGCCTCATATACTTATTGTGTAACTCTTCATGTAATATGTAAATCATGTAATATCTCTCAGTCTAAGTATCTTCATAAGTAAAATGGGGAGATAATAGCATTTACTTTACAAGGTTGTTGTAAGGATACAAGAAGCTATTTCAAGGTCAACTAGATGACACATTGGATAGAGTGCTGGTCTGGAATCAAAAAGCTATCATTGAGTCAATTCAGTTATGTCCCACTCTGCATGATTCCATTTGTCTCAGCTAGGTTCACACAGCAAGTTATCAGAAGCCAAATTCAAACTCATGAAGATGATTTTTCCTTGATTTTTAGTCTTGTCCTCTAGCCACCTACACCTGAGTTCAAGCCTAACTTGATACTTACTATGTGATCTTGGGTAAGTCATTTGACCTTGTTTGTCTCAGTTTCCCCATCTTTAAAATGAGCCAAATAAAGAAATGTCAAACCATTCAGTATCTGCCAAAAAATAAAACCAAAATGGGATCACAAAGAGTCAGAGAAGATTGAAATGCCTGAACAATAACTTTTGTAAAGAGCCTTGACAATTACAAAGGGCTATGTATAATTGGGAGTTATTATCATTATTTTTATAAATTTGTTGAATATCAATTTATCCTTCTCCATACTTTTATGTTTTATTTATAGATATGAATAGACATTGAGATGTTGGTAAATGCCAAATATAGGTTTACAATTTTGGTCTCTAGTGACTACTCCTTGAGTTGCCCGCAATGGCTCCATAAGGATTCTGGGATGTATTAGTTTTGCAGTATAACCCAGAGCGTAACAGAAATAACCAAATTAATTCACTGAATATTCACAATTTGCCTTTTTTATTATGAATAAAGGAATTACTTTTCTAGTTTGATATATACTTAAAAGAATGAATTCCTATTGTGGATTCCAGCCTAAGCTTTTGGGTGATTGGGGGTTCATTCCTAATTCTTTATTGGGTTTTTCAATGGTGACCCTTGGCAAACACTTACTCTGTCCTTTTACAAAGAGGTTGTGAAGAGTTCAATGACATGGTTCCAAAAATGTTTAATGGTTTCTCACTTGTATGGGATTCAAAGTTGGATTTAAAAAATGTGGATAATTTTGCATTTTATCCCCCCATTTTTGACAAAGTTCCATCTTAAATCTTATCCTGAACCCATTCACTATTTGAACCCCATTCACTATCTCAGGCTGAATAAGAAATCAGAGGCAAAGTGGGTTAGCAAAGGGGAAAAGAGTTAGGGGAAAGATTATCATATAATGTGAAAATAAAATAAGAATGGTATTCTGCAGTATCTGCTACACAACACCCGGGAAGTAGGAGAACAAAATGAAAGTTATTCAACTAAAAATCCAGTACTATTCTTCTTAAATTCTCCCATCTAAAGTCCAGACCATTTTCAGAGAAACAAAAAAGTGCCTGTTTCCTGAAGGCACGGGACTTCACATTGTCAGCATAACCAATATCATGTACTAACCAGAATTATTAGCCCATCACTGGTGTTGCTCCCCAAATGTATGGCTCAATGTACATAACAAACTAATAGTATGATAAACAAAACTTATTTTTCTGTCTAGTCACATGTTTTCCAAGTCAAGAAAGAGGACAGACTAAAGCAATTATATATATATATATATGTGTGTGTGTGTGTGTGTGTGTGTGTGTGTATATATATATATATAAACTATACATCAGCTGGGGCTATTATGCCTACCTTCAAACTCTTGGCGGAAATAGCAGAAAATTCAGAGTACAGAAAAGTGATAGCTTTTGCTAAGCCAAGTGTTGCTAACCTGTGGGAACCTAAATTCATTCCTAAATAGAAACACTTCTGTAAAAAATATGTACAGTCTTAATTTTGTATCACACTGTGCATGGCTCAGAATTTGAGGTAAACTAATGACCCAATACATTACCTGAACTTGCAAATATAGCACTATTCAGTCTTTATAGAAATAGATTTCTGCCCAGAAATGGCAGATGTTTGTGTGTCTTATATTTCTCCTGGGTAGATGCTCCTAGCATTCACCCATCATTATTAAAACATCTTCCAACTTACTCAACCTTTTCCATGGAAAACTTTCTAAAGTGAGACATTTTTTCTTCTTTGGAGCTCTCTACTCCTCTGGGACAATGAGATCCTATTAATTTTCTCGATGGGAGGATGGTAAACCAGAGAAGAATTTCCAGATTATATGTAATAATGATAGCCAACATTTACATAGCACTTTAAAATTTGCAAAGTTAATTTATAAATATCATCTCATTTTGTCTTCATATCAGCCTTTGTGATCCATTATTATCTCATGTCAATTATCCCAGATCAGTCCCACATTACTTTTTTTTTTTTTTTTCTTTTGGTGAGGCATTTGGGGTTGACTTGCGTAGGGTCACAAAACTTATATGTTTTTAAGTGTTCAAGTCAGATTTTAATACAGTACTCCTGACTTAATGACTAGTGGTGCTCTATCCATTGTGCCATCTAGCTGTACCATAACAAAAGTTAAAAGAGCTGTTTTGCCTAGGGTTACACGCTACTGAGTATTTAAGACAAGTTTTGAACTGAAGTCTTCTTGACTCCATCCTTAGCATTGATTCTCCAGGTTTCTTGTTCAGAAACTCTTCTAAGGATCATTAGGATTAATTATAAGAAGATAGACATGTTTGGAAGAACCATAAGACCCTTTCCTTCCAAAGCATTCTTCTGTGGTATGAGCTGTTTAATTTATATCCAACTAGAGCTTATCTTCCAATATTAGGGGCTTCTTTGCAGGAAAAATATCTATTCATTTTACCAAAATTACACCAAAGCTTGATTTGTTCTGCACTGAAATTGCCATCATCACCCCCCTTCACATTTCCCTATCATCCTCTCTGTATTTATTGACTAGGAGTTTCCTCCCAGGAAGAGAGCCAGTGGAATTCTGGAGCAGACAGAAAATACAAGTCAGTTGTCTATTTAAAGCAACTGCAAAGAAGAGGCTCAATACCATTTTTATTCCACTTTTTTTAACAGGCAAATAAAAAAAATTACTAAACTGCATCCAAAATATACAATCCTAAATTTCTTCCTGTTAACTAAAGTGTCACTATTTTTTTTTCATGAATCCTAACCATAAAATTCTTTAAAATGTTCCTTTTTCTTGTTTCCCAAGTCATAATAAAATGACTGATGAGAGAAAAATATTCTTGCTTTAAAAAAATTAATTTCATTTATCCTCAGTAAATTTTCTTGCTGAAACAGTTAATATCTTACTTCTGTTTCTGGGGGAAGAAATGAACCTTAATTTTATACACACACACACACACACACACACACACACACACACACACACACACACACATATGTGTATATATGTGTGTATATATATACATACACATACCTTGTTTCACAATTGTCTATACATTTTTATAAACTTGCATTTTAAAAATCCCTACTAAGACTACTACAAATAATGATTAAATGTGGATTTGTTGACTATGTAAACAAAGGACCACATAAAATGTGAATTATTTTTTTTTTATTCTCATCATTTTCAATGAGTTTCAGAACAAAATAGTTCTAGGACAAATCATTATCATGCTATTATTAATAATAGCTAGCATTTATATAGCACTTTAACATTTTTGAAGCATTTTCTATGTTTTTTCTTTTTTGATCATCACAACATCACTGCAGGGTAGGTGCATCCCCATTTTATAGATGAGAACACTGAGAATACAAATGGTTAAGTCTCACAGATAGTGTCTAAATCAAGATGTAAATTTAACTCTGCCTAACTCCAAGTCCTGTGCTATATACACACTTAGATACCTTATTTATATTCAATATAATATTCAATAATGTGACAGAACAACAAAAATATGTACCTTGTCCTGTTTTCATAATGTTTTTATCTCTTCCTCCAGGTTTTTAACCTTTATACTTATTAAAATATACTTTATTACTTATTAAGCTCTGTTTTATTTAATTTAGACATAATGAGAATTTGAGACGACTATATGTATGTATGTATATATATATATATATATACATATATATATATATATATTACTCTAAAATACTTTTCATAACTTTCTGTGAAATATTATTACATCTGGAAAATATATTTCTCTTTATTAATATTCCAATTCAAACCATTAGAGTTGATTGGTTGAATTCTCCATAATATTTTGAAATCTATATTCATAATAAAGAAATTTGTTCTCTTTCAACCAAAGAAAATTAATGAATTTCTGCTATATAATAATTTCCATTAGGTCATATATTGTTAGATATTCAGTAGGTGCTAAATGTTTACAGCTTGCAGAGGTTTGTTGTATTGCTTCAATTTCTTTGAATAATCTATACTGTTCAAGTTTGGTCTGAAATTGCCATCATGAACCCCTCTACTTCAAATAAGTTCAGATTACTCGCCCATTCATTTGATTTTTCTTTGCCAATATATTTTTGGCTTAGTTTATGTGGCTGGTGACCAAGAAGGGCCTTTTGAAGCTGTTTTAAGATCTTAAGCAATTTGTAGGATCTAACCTAGGACAGAAATCATTTGTGGTTTGTAGTCAAGCTAAAAAAGTATATCTATTATAGCCCTTTACTATTTCTCCATAATGATCTGTGATTTTTTCCAAAGACGTTTTTGTAGTTTTTTTTGACATGTCATGCACTCTAAGAATACCTATCAATCTTATCTCACATTTTTGACATCAAAGTATTAATTTTTCTATCATTTCCTCGATGGGCACTAGGTTTTTAGTAATTTTATTTTATTATGGTAATTTTAAATCAATTATTGTCCATTTTATCATTCCAAAATGTACATTAAGAATAGCCCTATGCAAGTAAGCATTTTTATTTCCATTATTTGTAGCATCATTATTGAAGTTTTCAACAAAAACCACAGCAAAGTGGCAAAGAAAGCTGATTTGAAGTTAGAAACACTAGCATTCAACACATACTATGTGCGACTATGAGCAAGTAACTTAACTTCTCAATATCCCTAGGAAATTCCTTGGAAATATGAAGTACAAAGATGTTGTTGAGTTGCAATAATAGAGGGACTTTAAACTCTGAGAAATCTATCACCAGTTAAATTACAGCTCTAGGCTCTAGCCACATTCAAAATCATATTATTGATTAGAATAATGATATGTTTTTAGGGTAAAGACAGCCATTATCACTGTCATTTAAAATCGTCTCATATAAAGTAGCTATGAATTACTAACCCCAAAACCAAGATATATTTTCTTAAAGGTTTATTTTTTTCCCAAATTCACCATGTTTTAAACTTTCAATATTTTGACTTCTTCATAGAACAAGGGAAGAGGAGGAGAAGCTGTAAGTCAGTCAAAGAACACTTATTACTGATTGTAGTCCAAACACTGTGCTAAGCACAAAAGATACAAAAAGGAGCAAAAGACAGCCCTTTTCCTTAAAGAGCTTTCAATTTAATGGGGAGACAACATGCAAAGATATATATATTTGCATATTGTAGATAGATAGATACATACATACATACATACAAAAGTGTAGTATACATATGAAATGATCAAGAGAAGGAAGGCATTAGAATAAAGAGGGACTAGGAAAGGCTTCCTGTAGAAGAAGGTAGGATCTTAGTTGCAACTTAAAAGAAAGTTAGGAAGCTCAGCAGTCAAAAATGAAAGAGGAATGCATTCCATGCATGGGCAGCCAGAAAAAATGCCTGAAGTTATTTGGGAAAAAGCGAGGAAGACAGTGTCACTGAATCAATCTTTGTAGGGAGTAAGGTGTAAGAAGATTGGAAAGGAAAAAGGGACCTAGATTATAAAGAGCTTTAAATGCAAAACAAGATTTTGTATTTAATTCTGAAGGCAATAGGGAGCCACTGGAGTTTACTGAATAGTATATGAGGAAAGATTGGGCAGACCCTTTACTCATTAAATGGAAGACGAATTGAAATGAGAAAGACTTGAGGCAGGCAGAACTATCAGCTGGTTATAGTAATACTGCAAGTATAAACTGGGAAAAATTCGGGAGTCTAATTTAATTCTCTTTGTGATTTTACAGAACTTTATTTCTATCCAGATGCAAGATCTCTGCTTTCTGGCCCTAATTATTTTTTCTCTTTCTCCCTTCCTTTAGCCCTCCTATCTGAAAGCAATGGAACAGTAGAAAAAAAAAAAGTATAGGAATTAAAGAGAATCTACATTCAAATTTCAAGTCGATAGGTCTTTCCCAGGACTAAACTGATTCATGTCAAGCACAAGCATTCATTAAGAGCCTACTGTGTGCTAGAAATAATGGTTAATCCTCTATAGGTTTTAGATTCTTTATCTGTGCATCAAAGGTTTCTCTATCCCCCTTTCCTAGTTTTTAGTTTCTTTTTTCTCTCCTTCAGTCTCCTTTCTCTCCCTTTCCATCTCCATCTCTCTCCTCTGTTTCTGTCTCTCTATCCATATGTGTGTTTGTCTCTGTCTCTGTTTGTCTCTTTGCCTATCTCTGTTTCTCTGTCTCTCTCTTTCTCTCTTTCTCTCCTCTTTTTCTCCTTCCTTCTCTCTCTCCTTCCCTCCCTCTCTCTCTCTCCCCACCCTCTCTTCTCCCTTCTCTACACACACATCCTATGTATTGCTTTGTGTATGTTTTAAATTTATGTATGCATGTGGTCTCTCTCCCTTTCCATTTGAAGATAGGAACGATTTGTTTTATTTTTGTCTCCATAGCCCAAATTCATAATATGGTGTCTTGTACAGAGCAATGATTTAATAAAAGCTTGTCAAACAAAGGAAGGAAAAAACAAGAGAAAGTTGTATCAGATGATTTCTGAGATTCCTTCTAGTTCCAAATTTATGATCTAATAGAATCAAGTTTATTAAATTAAATTAGATTAAACTAAACAGTATTTACATTTAAATTAGTGAACAAAATTCTACCATTGTTTGAGTTGGACTATACTCATTGACTACTTTAGTATGGACATGAACTGTTTCAGGCTAATTAGAAGTTAGTCACAAATCACCATCCCGCTTATTTAATTTGTATTAAGCAGTGAAAAATCTGAATCACAAACTTTTTATACCATTTCAGCTTTGTTACTTTCAAGTTCAGACAGTATCACAAATTAGTCATTGTCATTGCTGTTATATATATTGACTTGCCCAGGGTCACACAGCCAGGACATGTTAAGTGTCTGAGGTCAGATTTGAACTCAGGTCCTCCTGAATTCAGGGCTGGTACTCTAACCACTGTACCACCTAGCTGCCCCTTGTGTAATAAAGTCTTGCCAGGACTGTTTTGGAGGATGAATCAGGACCATTTATATAAAAAGTATATCATTGGAAGAATAAATTAATGCTTACAGATAGTTTTCTGCATTAATTCTTCAACTTCAGTGGATTCATGTTTTCATTCATATGGGTACTTCCTCCTTTGGTGTAATTGCATGATCTTCTCCAATCCATGTTCTTTACTTTTGTTTACATCGCTAAGTTTTCTTGTTTTCCTTCAAGATTCCATGCTATATGAAATGTAAAATGGATAATTCAAATTATGTTAAATTGAAAAAAATGGGTACAGATAAATCCAATGCAGCTAGGGTTAAGAGGGAAACAAAAAACTGGGGGAAAATTTTATATCCAAGGGTTCTGACAAAGGTGTCATGGAATTAACTCAAATTTATAAGAATGCAAGCCATTATCCTGAAAATGGTTAAAAGAGATGAAGAGACAATTTTCAGACAAAGAAATTAAAGCAATTTCTAATCATAAAAAAAAACTATTATAAAGTAAGACTCTTCTTTGCAGGAGGCTTTTCCTAGTCTTCCCAGATTCAAGCATCTCTTCTCCCCCATTACTGTCTATCAGTCTTTCCCTCATCCACCATTTCTTCCTCCTCCTCTCTTCCTCACAACTTGTCTTACCTCTCCTACCACACAGTATGTGTTCTTGTTCTTTGATTTCTCTTAGGATGACACACTATGGGAAATGTTTTTATCTACTCAATCAAATTACTGATGAAGTCCTTCTTTAACCTCTGGGTCTGGGCCAATTTTTCTTAAATCAGTAGCTCTATCATAGAGTCCCAACATAAATTACAAAGAGATCCAAAAATCTGGATGGGGGGGAAGAAATTATTTCTTTTTAAAAATATAATTGGATTCTTTTGCAATCCCATGTATTTTTATTCATTTGAAGACATTCTGAGAAGAGGTTCAGAGGCTTGAATAGACTATCAAAAACGTCCATGAAACATAAGATTCAACAACTTCCAAATTCCTTATCAGCAGTTCAGCTTCTTACTCTTGAACTTTTTGTCAATATTTTCTCTGATTCTAAAAATATAGTTTACTTTTCAGTTTTTAGCTTTATTATTTTTAGGATCCAGTTTGGTTTCTATAGTTTAGTGGTCACCAAATTTATTAAGCTTAGCTTTTAAACTTTAAAAACAATAGTTTTCTCTTATTTAGAAAAATTATTAGCTTTAATTGTTAAATAGCTTAAAAATAATCCTCTAGTAAAATGGTTTTTGATAAGTTAAGAATAATCTTGTATCCACAGGAATTACTCCTGGTCTTGATACTATTTTATTCTCAATTTTCATTGCATATAGCCATGATTATATATAAGAACTGCAGAATGAAAGAGTGTATCTATACTACTAAAATGCATTGTCATTCTATCTCACTTTTGGTGAAATGGAAGGTAGACAAGAAATTTTAAGCATCCAGTATGAGTTGGGGAAAAGAATAGCATGGGAACTGTCAAGGAAACCTACATTTAGATCAATTCATAAGAAAAATAATTAATCTATACTTTCAGGAATGTTTACTATAATATTTTCAAAAGATAAAAAATTCAGAAGATTATATGAAATCTTAATTTAAATTTACCTAAAAGTTCCAGTAATCTTGAAAACCTGGGAAGGTGATTGTAAACCAAGATAAATTTCAGTCAAGAAAGGAACAAAATTTTATGCTAAGCAAGCTTAACATGAATCTAAAAGGCTGTAATTATTTTGAGGCATGATACTATAATGAAATATAGAGTACACAATGTGATAAGAACAAGAGTTAATTTTTCCACAATAATCAGCATTATTAGAGTCCCATGGCAAGCTTTAAGTGTTACCAATTTTAGCCATGCAGAAATATCAGAGTTGACACATTTACATTTCAAGAATAACATCCTGGTGTGAAAACCAAGTAAGTATAAGAATGAATGGGACCCTGGAATCAGAAGCGATGACTTTTGATTGGAGAATGACCCAACAAATCATATTACACTAAGTGTAATAAAGTTTAACACAAAAGAAACACATGATTAATACAAAAAAAGTATAAGAAGATATGAACTCCTGTAAAACAAAATAAGTAGAAACAGGAAAATTGCACATAATGGTGAAAACAATATAAATGGAAAGAACAACAAAATAAAACTGAAGCTGTAGAATTAATTATAAAGACAAAGTTTTCCCCCTTGACAAAAATAAAGATGCTCAATTATTTCTCTTCCTTCTTTTTAGTGGAAAGGGCATCTAACACTACATATAAGATTATATGATATCTTAGGCAATGTGTCATATATTGATGTATCATACAATAGATAGAATATCAAGTATAAAAATCAGGCAGGTCTAAGTTCAAATCCTGCCATAGATATTATTATTATCATGAGCTCTGAAATGTGGATAAACCACTTCATCTCTTTGAGTCTCAGATTCTTCACTTATAAAAGTGAAATTAAAATAGGACATATTTCTTAGATCTATTGATAGGATCAAGTGAGACCACATATATAAAGTGTTTTGCACTCCTCAAAGTACTATGTAAATGCTAGTTATTAATTTGATATCTATCTCATTAGACTGTGAGGTTCTTGAGAAAGGGAACTGCTTTGTGTCCGCTTTTGTGTCCACTTAGCACAGTGTCTTGGACATATTAGATACTTAATAAATACTAGTTGACTTTAAAACCTATCTTTGACATTATTAGGTGGGCAACCTTTGCACAAGTCACTTAACCTTTTTGAACTTGAGAAAAATGTTGTAGGTTCATTTTCCGTTACAATCTGTTGGTGGAGGGAATTTTCACATCTACACATCCTTTATGTTGTTAAAGGTTATAATAAAGTGTTGATGTCTCTTGGAAATACAATTTGTATAATTAGCATCTCTCTAAAAAAAAGTGGACACCTCTGGTCAATTATTTTACATCTATCTCAAAACAATTATTATCTGGTTAAAACTTTCAGCAGCTCTCATTTCACACTGTTTTCCAATTATCATATATTCCTGTATTCAGTTGGAGCAATCGCAAAGCCTCCCCACACATCAAACTGAATTTTAGCTCCACTCAGTTTGGAAAAGATTTTCTTAATCTTTCTTGTCCCATTCCTTTCATTTTAACAAATAGAGCACCAATGACTGTGGGGAAATTTTAGCTCTGTGGGACTCTCTTGTGTTCTCAAATAAAGATTTCAATTTATTAAATGACCAAAACATTTTTTAAATGACCACATCCTCTGTTTAAAAAGAGAGGGCTTAATCACGCCATCCCCCCCAAAAAATTATGAATGGACCATCTAAAGTAGAAAAACTAAAAACATGCTCAAGGAAGGAATATCAATAAATGCTACATTAGCCAAGTAGTTATAACTGAGATAAGAATAGTATGTATGTGATCACTATGTCACCACCTAACACAACAACAAAAACAAAAAGTAATTACTCTCAGGAGCTTTGTTCTTGCCAGAGAGATAAATACAAGTTTTTTTAACCTAATTTCTGTTATCCTTACCCCATAGTTTTAGTTTCATTATTCCTATTCAATGCTTTCTACTTTTAGACTCTTACTGGCTATGTGACCCTGGATAAGTCAATTAGAATCTTTCTGTCCCAGACTTCTTATCTATAAAATGTGGATAATAATAGAACCTACCTCATAATGTTGTTGTGAGGGATAAATCAGATATCTGAAAAGGGATTGACTGGTATAAATATATGATAGACACTGGCTAATGGTAGTCCCTAATAAGTATTCCCTCTTTCCCTCCTTCCTTCATTAGTCACATGGCCCAAAGTCATCATTTTCTATGTCTAAAATTACAGAAAGTTCCATTTCTATAACATGCTGCATCTGCTTGGGTCATCATCACCATCTCCCTCACTCTACACCTTTGGACTCCATCTCTGGGATGCTGAGCTCTGATAGACTTTTACCTTACCTGGCCTAGAACCAGACTTCCACACGAGCAGCTATGGCCACCTCTGAATCAATTTCCATCTCTTCCCTCATCCCATCTGCACATATACCATTAGCTGAGTCTCCAACCCTAAGACTCTGGACTCTCACAAGCAAGCTTACATCTTCGAAACTCCCTTCTTTAATAACCCTCTTGCTCTCCCAAATCTGTTTCATAATTATACTCCTGATATTTGTTGTACTCTTCATTTTGTCTGTAACTTTTTCTCATAATAAAAAACTAACTTTTTGGTAAAGAGAATGGCCATTGTGAATTCTTCACATGACTGAACTCCCAGCACATCAGAAGGAAGAAAGGGAGGAAGGAGAGAGGAAAGAAGGGAGGGAAAAGAAGCAAGGAAATTTTGTCAGCTATTGACAACATTTGTGTCAGCCATTCCAACAAAAAAAATTTTTGAATGGTACCATCAGACTATCCTTCCCCCACCAAGCACAGATCTGTGTTTTCAAGTCACTTCTTTGTTATACAGAAAGACGCATTCATCTAACTTGAAATATATATCCTAAGATCATTTTAATTTCTTCTCACAAAGCTGTTGATTGATTTTCTTCCTTGTAAACTTTGCTAATTCATCCATTGAAGAATGGCTATTGTTTATGTTTGTACAAGTTTTTTAGATACTTTAGATTTCAGATCTTAAACAGCACTATTCAATAAACTTTTCTTCCAATCAATACTTTTAGTTGTTCATTTTGTTCATATTTTTTTATTATATATATATTTTATAATATTATCCCTTGTATTCATTTATCCAAATTGCCCCCCCTCCCTCTATTCCCTCCCCCCGACGACAGGCAATACCATACATTTTACATGTGTTACAATATAGTCTAAGTACAATACATGTGTGTGAATATCATTTTCTTGTTGCACAATAGAAGGTACATGCAACCTGGGCAGACAGATATTAGTGCTAACAATTTACATTCGCTTCCCAGTGTTCCTTCTCTGGGTATAGTTATTTCTGTCCATCATTGATCAACTGGAAGTGAGTTGGATCTTCTTTATGTTGAAGATTTCCACTTCCATCAGAATACATCCTCATACAGTATTGTTGTTGAAGTGTACAGTGATCTTCTGGTTCTGCTCATTTCACTCAGCATCAGTTGATTTAAGTCTCTCCAACCCTCTCTATATTCCTCCTGCTGGTCATTTCTTACAGAGCAATAATATTCCATAACCTTCATATACCACAATTTACCCAACCATTCTCCAACTGATGGACATCCATTCATCTTCCAGTTTCTAGCTACAACAAAAAGAGCTGCCACAAACATTTTGGCACATATATGTTTCTTTCCGCTCTTTAGTATTTCTTTGGGATATAATCCCAGTAGTAGTGCTGCTGGGTCAAAGGGTATGCACAGTTTGATAACTTTTTGGGCATAATTCCAGATTGCTCTCCAGAATGGCTGGATTCTTTCACAACTCCACCAGCAATGTATTAGTGTCCCAATTTCCCCACATCCCCTCCAACATTTATTATTATTTGTTCCTGTCATCTTAGCCAATCTGACAGGTGTGTAGTGGTATCTCAGAGTGGTCTTAATTTGCATTTCTCTGATCAGTAGTGATTTGGAACACTCTTTCATGTGAGTGGATATAGTTTCAATTTCTTCCTCTGAGAATTGTCTGTTCATATCCTTTGACCATTTATCAATTGGAGAATGGTTCGGTTTCTTATAAATTATGGTCAGTTCTCTATATATTTTGGAAATGAGACCTTTGTCAGAACCTTTGTTTTTAAAAATATTTTCCCAATTTGTTACTTCCCTTCTAATCTTGTTTGCATTAGTATTATTTGTACAGAAACTTTTTAGTTTGATGTAATCAAAATCTTCTATTTTGTGATCAATAATGATCTCTAGTTCTCCTCTGGTCATAAATTCCTTCCTCCTCCACAAGTCTGAGAGGTAGATTATCCTCTGTTCCTCTAATCTATTTATTATCTCCCTCTTTATGCCTAAATCATGGACCCATTTTGATCTTATCTTGGTATATGGTGTTAAGTGTGGATCCATATCTAATTTCTGCCATACTAATTTCCAGTTTTCCCAACAGTTTTTTCCGAATAATGAATTTTTATCCCTAATGTTGGAATCTTTGGGTTTGTCAAAGATTAGATTGCTATAGATGTACCCTTTTTTGTCCTTTGTATCTAATCTGTTCCACTGGTCTACCGGTCTATTTCGTAGCCAATACCAAATGGTTTTGGTGACTGCTGCTATATAATATAGCTTTAGATCAGGTACACTTAGACCACCTTCCTCTGAGTTTTTTTTCATTAGTTCCCTTGCAATTCTTGACCTTTTATTCTTCCATATGAATTTTGTTGTTATTTTTTCTAGGTCATTAAAATAGTTTCTTGGGAGTCTGATTGGTATAGCACTAAATAAATAGATTAGTTTGGGGAGTATTGTCATCTTTATTATATTCGCTCGGCCTATCCAAGAGCACTGAATGTCTTTCCAATTATTTAAATCTGATTTTATTTTTGTGGCAAGTGTTTTGTAATTTTTCTCATATAATTCCTGACTTTTCTTTGGTAGATGGATTCCCAAATATTTTATACTCTCAACATTTGTTTGGAATGGAATTTCTCTTTGTATCTCTTGCTGTTGCATTTTGTTAGTGATATATAAAAATGCCGAGGATTTATGTGGATTTATTTTGTATCCTGCCACTTTGCTGAAATTTTGAATTATTTCTAGTAGCTTTTTAGCAGAGTCTTTGGGGTTCTCTAAGTATACCATCATGTCATCTGCAAAAAGTGATAGTTTAATTTCCTCATTTCCTACTCTAATTCCTTGAATCTCTTTCTCGGCTCTTATTGCCGAGGCTAGCGTTTCTAGTACTATATTGAATAGTAATGGTGATAGTGGGCAACCTTGTTTCACTCCTGATCTTACTGGGAAAGGTTGCAGTTTATTTCTATTGCATATTATGCTTACTGACGGTCTTAAATATATACTCCTGATTATTCTAAGGAATAATCCATTTATTCCTATACTCTCAAGAGTTTTTAGTAGGAATGGATGTTGGATTTTGTCAAATGCTTTTTCTGCATCTATTGAGATGATCATATGGTTCTTATTAATTTGATTATTAATATGGTCAATTATATTAATAGTTTTCCTAATATTAAACCAGCCCTGCATTCCTGGAATAAATCCTACTTGATCATAGTGTATTATCCTGGAGATGATTTTCTGAAGTCTTTTTGCTAATATCTTATTTAAGATTTTAGCATCAATATTCATTAAGGAGATTGGTCTATAATTTTCTTTCTCAGTTTTCGATCTACCAGGTTTAGGTATCAGTACCATGTCTGTGTCATAAAAGGAATTTGGTAGGACTCCTTCATCCCCTATTTTTTCAAATAATTTATATAACATTGGGGCTAATTGTTCTTTAAATGTTTGGTAGAATTCACATGTGAATCCATCTGGCCCTGGGGATTTTTTCCTGGGGAGTTGATTAATAGCTTGTTCTATTTCTTTTTCTGAAATGGGACTATTTAAGCAATTTATCTCCTCCTCTGTTAATCTAGGGAGCCTATATTTTTGGAGGAAGTCATCCATTTCACTTAAGTTATCAAATTTATTGGCATAAAGTTGGGCAAAGTAACTCTTTATTATTTCTCTAATTTCCTCTTCATTGGTGGAAAGATCCCCCTTTTCATTTGTAAGACTATCAATTTGATTTTCCTCTTTCTTTTTTTTGATCAAATTTACCAAAGGTTTATCTATTTTATTGGCTTTTTCATAAAACCAACTCTTGGTTTTATTTATTAATTCAATAGTTTTTTTACTTTCAATTTTATTGATTTCTCCTTTTAATTTTTGTATTTCGAGTTTAATTTTTGGTTGGGGGTTTATAATTTGGTCTTTTTCTAGCCTTTTAAGTTGTAAGCCCAATTCGTTAATCTTCTCTTTCTCAATTTTCTTCAAATAAGCCTCTAAAGATATAAAATTTCCCCTTATTACTGCTTTAGCTGCATCCCAAAGATTTTGATATGATGTCTCATCATTATCATTATCTTGGGTGAAATTATTAATTGTTTCTATAATTTGCTCTTTCACCCAGTCATTCTTTAAGATGAGATTATTCAGTTTCCAATTACTTTTTGGTCTATTTACCCCTAACTTTTTACTGAATGTAGCTTTTATTGCATTGTGATCTGAGAAGAAGGCATTTATTATTTCTGCCTTCCTACATTTAATTTTGAGATCTTTATGTCCTAGTATATGGTCAATTTTTGTATAGGATCCATGAACTGCTGAGAAGAAAGTATATTCCTTCCTATTGCCATTCAGTTTTCTCCAAAGGTCTATCATACCTAGTTTTTCTAATGTTCTAATTACTTTTTAAATTTCTTTCTTGTTTGTTTTGTGGTTTGATTTGTCTAAATCTGAGAGTGCAAGGTTGAGATCTCCCACTATTATAGTTTTACTGTCTATTTCTTCTTGCAGTTCTCCTAACTTTTCCTTTAGAAAGTTAGAAGCTATACCACTTGGTGCATATATGTTTAGTATTGATATGGCTTCATTATTTATGCTACCTTTCAGCAGGATATAGTTTCCTTCCTTATCTTTTTTAACAAGATCTACTTCTGCTTTTGCTTGATCTGAGATAAGGATAGCTACCCCTGCTTTTTTGGCTTTACCTGAAGCATAATAGGCTCTGTTCCAACCTTTTACCTTTACTCTGTATGTATCTCCCTGCTTTAAGTGTGTTTCCTGTAGGCAACATATTGTAGGGTTCTGCTTTTTGATCCAATCTACTATCCGTCTCCGTTTGATGGGATCGTTCATCCCATTTACATTTACAGTTAAAATTACTAATTCTGTATTTCCTGCCATCGTATTATCCCCAGCTTATGCTTTTTTCCCTTGACCCCCCTGATCCCCCTCCCCGATATTTAATTTACAGACCCCCCTTGTGCCGCACAACCCTCCCTCTTTTTTTTTGGATCCCTCCCCCCTCCCTCCAAGTCCCTTCACTTATTCTCCTTTTCCTTTTCCCTTTTCCTCTCCCCCCTTTTAATGAGGTGAGAGAAAATTCTCTGAAAAACAAATATGTTAATTATTTACTCTTTGAGCCTCTTCTGATGAGAGTAAGATTCACACAATGATTCTCCCCCTCACTAAGTTCCCTCAGATATGGTGTATTTTCTATGTCTCTTCCTGGGATGTAGTTTCCCTCTTTTTATCACTCCTTCCCCTTTTTCTGAACCGACCTCCTTCCCTTTACTACACCCCCCTTTTTTTCTTTTATATCAGTAAAATCAAATTATCCTTGAGTATTTTTTATATACCCACAACAGAGTTACAGTTCTCAAGGGTTCTGTGTACCTTTTTCTGTTTCTCTTCAGTCTTGTGGATGTAGATCAAATTTTTTGTTTAAGTCTGGTTTTTTTCTTAGAAACATATAGAATTCCTCTGTTTCATTGAATGACCATCTTCTTCCATGGAAAAAGATGCTAAACTTAGCTGGGTAGTTCATTCTTGGTTGCAGTCCTTGATCTTTTGCCTTTCGGAATATCAGGTTCCAGGCCCTTCTATCTTTTAATGTGGAGGCAGCCAGATCTTGGGTGACCCTTATTGTGGCACCTTGGTATTTAAATTGTTTTTTTCTAGCTGCTTGCAGGATTTTCTCCTTTGTGTGGTAATTCTGCAGCTTAGCCACAATATTCCGTGGTGTTCTTTTTTTAGGGTCTATTTCAGAAGGAGTTTGATGAATTCTTTCCACATCTACTTTCCCTTCTGTTTCTATTATCTCTGGACAGTTCTCTTTGATAATTTCCTGTAAAATAGAATCTAGGCTCTTTTTTTGGTCATAGTTTTCTGGAAGTCCAATAATCCGCAGATTATCTCTCCTAGATCTATTTTCCAGGTCTATAGATTTTCCCAGTAAGTATTTGACGTTGTTCTCCAGCTTCTCATTTTTTTTGTTTTGTTTGACTGATTCTTGGGTTCTCTGTGAATCATTCATTTCTATTTGTTCCATCCTGACTTTTAAGGAGTTATTTTCTTCTTTCACAGTTTTTAGTTCTTTTTGTAAATGCCCAATTTCGTTTTTAAATGAGTTATTTTGCTCTATTGAATTTTTTTCCATTTCCCTAATTTTTTTTTTGAGAATTATTTTCTTTTTCCAATTCAGAAATTCTATTTTCTTGAGACTTTTTTATCTTTTCCAATTCAGAAATCCTACTTTCCTGTGTTTTTTTAACCTTTTCTAATTCACTAATTTTGTTTCCCTGCATCTCCTGTGAATTCTTTATTTTTTCCAACTCCAATTTCAGGACGTTGTTATTCTCTATCATAGCTTCCCTTTCCTTTCCCCATTTTTCTTCGATCTCCCTCAATTTTTTAAGAGCTTCTTCTAGGAGAGAGTTATGTGATGGGGGGCAGGAATCGTTCCCCTTTGGGTTGTTATCTGCTGTCTCTCTGCTGTTAACTTCCTCGGGGTTGGATACCCGCTCTTTCTCTGTATAGAAGGAATCTATAGTTTTTCTAGCTTTTTTGCTCATACTTAAAAAAAATCTTTTGGGGTCTGTCCCTGGGGTAGGAAATTATTTACTTCTTTACCAGCTTCCTCCCAGACCGGATGGATGCAGCGGCCCCTGCGCCCGCGCTAAGATAGAGCTCTGGGAGAGAGTTCCCCACCCTCTCCCTGGGACTGCCTCAGAGGTGATTAGCACTACTGTGCTTCGAGGGCGTAGAACAGTGAAGATAGCAGGAAGCCCAGCCTATGTGTCCGGGTGGGGAGTGGATGTCTGCAGCAGGTGACGTGAGAAGCCCCTGCGCTCAAACTGGAAGTGTCTGCCAGAAACCGCGGTCCCTAGTTCAAAGGTTCCGCTTCTCTGGGACTTCCTAGAGCTGAGTTCCACTCCCTCCAGCTAAGCTAGGCCGTGTGTGTTGCCTTGGGCCGTATCCACCCACTTGTCAGTCTCTTAACTATTCTCAGGAGGGAGCTGAGGCCACACCCCCTGGTGCCGATTCTCTGCTGAGTCACCCCCAGGCTGGGGGGGGGGGAATCTAATCTGAGTTTTAAAATATTTTGGCTTTCTCTTCTGAACTGCTAAATAATTAGCAGAGAAGAGCTAACAGCCTGTGCCAGATTCCTTTACCTCAGTGGCTTCTCTGATCCCAGAGCCCTTCCCAGCGCAATGGGCGCAGTATGCCCCTACCCCACCGTCTGTGCTGGTCTTTCTTATTCCTCCCCTGAGAACTGACCTTTCCTGTTGAAACTCCAGATTCTCTTCAGCTGGTAAGTCGTGCTTCCAGTCCTTGTGGTATCTGTCAGTCCTGAGCTAATTCTGAGACTTAATTTATCTAATTGGTTGTGAGGGAGTGAGGACGTTCACTGAGTCGTGTGTTTCCTCTCCGCCATCTTGGCTCCGCCCCCCTTGTTCATATTTTTAAAAAAACTCTTTAACTTCCTACAATGAAAACTATCTAATTTATATTTTCTAGCCTTTCCTATCACTTTTTGACCACTGAATGTGAATAATTTTTGGATTATTTTCAAAAACCATTCAAATGAAAAAGAACCTGCTTCTGTTTTACTCTAGTTTTGCTAGATCATTTATTTTTGTTTCTTAACATTTCCCACTTGATCTTATACGTGATATACAGTATTGGCACTTCCTATTCAGGACCATTCATATTAAAATAAAAATGTTAAGGCAAGAAATAGATGGGAACAGTAAGAACACCAAATTATTAAAATATCTAGGAAATTTTGCCCAAATCACCAATAGTTTTCCTTTTTAATAGGAATACAAACAAATTTCAAAGACGTGGAAAAGAATCCTTTCATTTTTCATTGAAAATAAGCCTACTAATTTAAAAGAAAATCTATTTCTTTAATTCTAATAATGGGTTGACTTTTTTTTTCTAAACTAAAGAAATCTGGAGAACTTTTTTCATAGATTATTGATTACTTTCTCTAGCAATACAGATATGAACATTCTCTGCAACTGTATAATCTTAGAGAGTGTCCTGTGAGCAATTTCAGTGACTTACCAAGGGTCCCAGAACTAGTATGAGTCAGGAGCAAGTCTTCAAACGGGGCCTTCCTGGCCTCTGATGTTGGGGTGATATGCCCAAGAGATAGGAATGAATATTTGATTCCTACTTCTGAATAGAGTCAGTGTTTAAGAACACAATATTCAAGGTTTTTGAGATGAGTAAATATACTTAATAACCATTACACTTTTCATCAGAAGCCTCTATGCATAGATCCATTTCCTTCAGCTAAATGATCTTTTCTTTCCACTAGTTAAAAGCATTTCTGGCAGGAAACCTCGGGACTTCAGAATTGCTAGCTTTCTATACTTCCACTCTAAGTGCTTCCACCTGGGCTGGCTTTGTGAGGATTCACACAAAGAAAGTGAAAATATCATTTCTCAAAACCAAAATGTTTGTGCCTCCCCCATAGATAAACACTCATGAGTCTAATTCTCTGCAAGATAGCTACAGAAAAGAAGACTGTCACATTCATTTCTAAATCATTATTTAGCCTGAATTTTTAAAAATTTTAATCTGTAGAGAATTTATTTACCAGCTGCAACTTTTTTCTGAACAATTTCATCAGTTTACCATTGGTGTAAGAGGTACAACTCAAAAACAGGAACTGATCTTCAATCAATCTGTTACATCAGCAGAGAATAAAATTGCAAAGCATCCCCCTTCTACCCAAGAGGAAAGTCATTTATCAGAGAGGCAGTCCTGATTTAAGAAACCACACTACCATGTCATAATTTATTCCCCCAAAGCTAGTAGTTTCAGAGAATTTTGTGGTGATAATATTTTCCTTTCTTTCCAACGAAGCAGAGATTTGTTTTCCTTAAATCCTCTGTTTGTTTTGCCTTGTGAACTGTAGTTTAAGGGCTGTGGTGTCCCTCCAAGACTCAAATTGGAACCACCCCTGATTTGAATATGTCACATAACTGGTATCTCTTTATGTTGAAATTCATATCTATTGCAATAATAATAGAAATCTTATTAAAGAGATTAGCTGAAAGAAACCATTAGATTATAATGTGTAAAATGGGGGTAATAACCAGAAAGAAGGAAAAGGTTGTAATTTATAACCACAATGCATACTAATATTAAAATATTAGACAAACTAGAAATCTTTAAAATTTTATTTTGTCTCTATATTTCTCATTAATTTCTAGTATTTCCCTGATGCTGATGTCAATCATTCTGATCCAGAAAATTAAGTTAAATAACTAGAATGGAGGCTGAGCCAAAATGGTCCACCATTTACAGACATCACTACAACATTCCCTCCCCCAAAACAACTTTAAAAATAACTTCCAGTAAAATTTTAGGAATGTCAGATCCTAGAAAAATTCAGAATGAGACTGTTTCCAGCTTAAAACAACTTACAACTTAGGAGGTTGGCCAGAGCACCAGTGGTAAGTCTTGAAGGTAGCAGCGACAGCTTCTGGAGTTCTCAATTCAGAGATGATAAAGGAGTCAGACAACTCTTCAGAAAACGGAAAACTTTTCAGAAAGAGAACCCATAATGAAAATTATCAATAATACTACAGCCAAATTCCAGAGTTTCCAGGTCAAAGAAAAATACTTAGAGCAAACAGAAAGAAACAAGTTAAATATCATGAATCCACATCATCACACAAGAATCACACAAGATTTGGTGGCTTCTGTGTTAAAGGAGAAAAGGGATTGAAATGTGATATTCTGGAAGGCAAAGGAGCTAGGATTACAAGCAAAAAACACTTATGAGCAAAACTGAGTATAATTCTTTGGGGGAGAAATGGGATATTTAATGAAATGGAGGACTTCCAGATATTTCTGATAAAAAGCTCAAAGCTGAATAGAAAATTTGACATTCAAATACAAGACTCAAGAGAAACATAAAAAGGAAAACGTGAAAGAGAAATATTAAAGGTTTCAGTAAGGTCAAATATGGTAAGATGATACTTCTAACTCCTAAGGACTTTATCATTGGTAAAGCAGGCGAATACATAGATGGAAGGCAGGAGGGTAGGTCGATTATGTTGGAATGATTTCCAAAACAGAAGGCGTGAAAAAGGGGAAGGCATTGAGAGAAGAGAGAAGAGAAGAATGAGAGAAATTATTTCATATAAAAGAGACTTTAAGATGCACCTTTTTATAATGGAGGAGAAAAGTTTGTGGATTTTAACCTCATTCTCAATAGAACTGGTTCAAAGACAGAATAATTAGATAGATAGATAGATAGATAGATAGATAGATAGATGATAGACACATGCATATAGACATTTAAATATCTCTATATTGTAGATATATATTTATATGTATATATATGTATATGTATATGTGTGTGGTAGGTATGTTTATATGTACATGTATATATATATATGTGTGTGTGTGTATGTGTGTGTGTGTGTGTGTGTGTGTGTGTTTATTCAGTTAGGTATAGAAATCTAATATCTAATTGGGAAATAAATGGGGAAAGAAATAAGAGATATGGAGATGGAGTGATAAAAGTAGTAACAGATTAAGCAAGATAACAACCAGAAACAAAAGCTTTAGAGGAGGAACAAGGTAAAAAAGGATAAACAGAAGAAAATAGGATACAGGAAAATAGACAGTTAATAATCGAAACTGTGAATGTGAATGAGATGAGCTCACCCACAAAACAGAAAGTGGATATCAAATTGGATTAGAAAACAGAATCAAACAATATGTTGTTTACAAGAGACATACTTGAAAGAGAAATACATATCCAAAGTTAAAATAAAAGGCTGGAGCAGAATCTGTTATGCCTCAACTAAAATAAAAAGGCTGAGATAGTAAACATGATCTCAGACAAAGCAAAAACATCCCTAATTTAAAAAGATAATCAGGGAAACAACATTTTGTTAAAAGGTACTATATGCAATAACATTATATGAAAAAAAATTTAAGGGTAAATTTATCTGACAAAGATTTCATTTCTCAAATATATAAGGAACTGAGTCAAATTCATAGAAAATGGGAGCCATTCCCCAATTGATAAATGATCAAAGGATATGAACAGTTTTAAAAAGAAGAAATCAAACTATAATCACATGAAAAAAATCCTCAAAATTACCATTGATTAAATAAATACAAATTAAAACAACTCTGAGATACAACCTCACACCTAGCAGAAATGAA
Source organism: Sminthopsis crassicaudata (assembly GCF_048593235.1). Lineage (NCBI taxonomy): Eukaryota > Metazoa > Chordata > Mammalia > Dasyuromorphia > Dasyuridae > Sminthopsis > Sminthopsis crassicaudata. The sequence goes on from NC_133619.1 coordinate 48,405,560, forward strand.
AATGCTGGAGAGGATGAGAAAAAAATAAATGCATTATAAATTGTTGCTGAAGTTTTGAACTGGTTCAACCATTCTGGACAATAATTTGGAACTACACCCAAAGGGCTATAAAATTATATAATTTTTTATCCCAGCAATACCACACAACACACATACCCTAAAAGAATCAAAGAAAAAAGAAAAAGGATATACAGCAGCTTTTTGTGCCAGCAAAGAATTGAGATTAAGAGAATGCATCCAATTGGAGAATGGCATCCGATCATAATAGAGTACTTCTTTGCTATAAAAAACGAGAAGGGAGGTGGTTTCAGGAAAAATATGGTGAGGTCTATAAGAACTGAAGCAAAATAAAGTGAGAAGAACTGGAAGATCATTGCAGATGGTATCAACGCTATTATGCTGATCAACTGTGAAAGAGTTGGCAATACTGATCAATACAATGATCCAAGACAGTTCCAAAAGACTCATAACAGGAAAATGCTATATGTCTCTAGAGAGAAAATTGATGAAATCTGAGTGCAATTTGAAGTATTTTTTTTCATTTTTTGCTTGTTTATGATACAGCCAACATGGAAATATATTTTGCATGATTTCACATGTATAATTAATTAGTATCATTTTGTTTAATTTCTCAGTGTTTTGGAAGTGAGTCAGAGAAGAAGAAAATTCAGAACTCGATTTAAAAAGAAAAAATGTTAAAATATAAATGATATTTTTTGAAAAAGAGATTGGCATAGTAAAATATAAAAAAATTAAAGCTTACAAGGTCTTGTTGGGTTCCAATGTCATCCCTAAGAAAATATGGGCAGATTTCTCTTCACCACCTCTCCTCATTTGACAAAGGATTACATCAAAATGGTTTTAAGAGAAAAAGGAATCACCAAAAGAAATATAAAATATGTATTGTTTTCAAATGGTATGAGTGTATGTGTGTGAAAAAGAAACAGGCAAAAATGGATAGAAACAAACAATTTTTGCTCCACCAGAATATAATGATAAATCATTGGATTTTCTTGAATCCAAACTAAGTAAGGTACATATTAGCTAGATGACCCTGGGCAAGCCAATGAGTCATTGATTTATAACTGGGAGGATCTTTAGAATTTACCTAATCCAACTTCATCAATTTATATATATAAAGACCTTGTTTAAGATCACACATATAAGGTCAGGAGTGCTACTTGAACTCAGGTCTTACTGGTTTCAAGGGACGCCCTCTTTCTACTAAATCACAAGCCTCAACTTCCTCCAGATTTCATCCCAGATAAGGATAATAATAGCATCTCTCTCATAGCACTATTGGGAGTATCAAAAGATTAAAGCATGGCAAAAACAACTATCATCCACATCTTCTTCATCATCATCATCATCATCATCATTTCTATTATTATCATTATTTATTAGAACAGAGACACTATCTGCATGGATTGATTGTATAAACAGATGAACAAATCAAACTCAGTTCTTTTTTTTAGCATTATCTAAAAGACTAATCTTCCAACTCCCCAAAATAACTGTTTCCCTAAGTTATTTCTCAGCTGCCCACAGAAGAGGCAGCTCCAAGATTGGGATTCAGGACAATGCTTCTGTTTCCCCCAACCTGTGCAATGGCTCTGTATATAGCATATTTTATATGTTTTTTTTCCTACCAATACACCCTAACAAAAGTCTCTGAAAATTACATTTAGATAAGGGCAACTAGGTAGTGCTGTGGATAGAACACCAGTCCTGAAGTCAGGAGGACCTTCCTTCAAATCTGACCTCAGACACTTAACACTTCCTGGCTGTGTGATCCTGGGCAAGTCACTTAACCCCAATTGTCTCAGGGGAAAAAAGAAAATTAGGTTTAGATTACTTTGGAAAAGATGATGTATGTGTGTGATTCTTTAGGGGTGATGGCTACTATTTTTTTCCTATAAAATTACATGAAAAAGAAATGCCATTTTAAAACATCTTCATCAAACAGAGTCCTTCCCTTTCTTATAGCTTGGTTGTAAGCTCCTTTAAAGCAGCAACTATTCCTATACTTTTATGCATCCAGTACCTGGAACGTTTTTGTTGTTGTTCAATCATTTCAGTCATGTCCAACTCTTCATGATGCCATTTTAGAGTTTTCCTGGCAAAAAATACTGGAGTGATTTGCCATTTCTTTTTCCAGCTCATTTTATGGAAGATGAAACTGAGGTAAATAGAGTTACACTTAACACTTACCCAGGTTTTTATAGCTAATAAGTGTCTGAGGCCAGATTTGAAAGCAAGATCTTCCCGAGTTCAGGCCCTGTCCTCTATTCACTGATTCACCAAGCTGTCACACTACTAGGCATATAGTAGACACTTAATAAATGCTTATCCAAAAGGATCTTGTTTCAAGTATCAAAAGAACATGCAAATACAACAGGGCAAAGGCCCTTTAAGAGAGATCAAAATAATTCACAATATCGAAAATAGCATAGAAAGCAGAAAAGACTTTTTAGGAAAAATGACATGCACACAGCTCACAGGGCAATAAAACTTACAGCCAGAACCTTTCCAGTGTGGCAGCCAGGGGCAGCTCTACCCTGAATCAACATTTGAAAGCGAATTCAGAGTGGGACAATCTAATCAGAATAAGAGTCTGTGCATATTACCAATGGCCATTAAAGGTACAATGCACAGAGGTGGACTGGAAATTGGCATTTTATGCCAGGTCTCTCTAGTATTGACTATAGAGGAAATGCTTGGGAGTTCTATAGTAGGAATACAGAAGAGAGTCTAAAGTAGATTAAAAAAAAATAAAACATGAGGGACAACTTGTGGAGAGTCCAGTGATAGATTAGACTTAATTTATGAGGAAAGCCTTTGTGTGGAAGCAGATCGATAGATAGATAGATAGATAGATAGATAGATAGATAGATAGATAGATAGATAGATATAGATATAGATATATAGATAGATATAGATAGATATAATTTATATGTAATACATATATAGATATATAGATATATGTATATATGTATCTATTCCATACGAAGGCAGGATTGTATGGGAAGACTTTTAAGAGGCATACCTTAACTGGAAGAGATCCTTAGAAGGGAGAGTTGGGGAAAAACTTGACAAATTCAAGCTGCATTCTCCTATATGAATTTAAAGGGACTATATCTCTTATAAGAAATCTCTAGACTGGAGACAGCCCAGAGCTTTGAAGCTGAAAGAACTGAGAGAGAGAGACAGTCTACAGACAAAAATCTGCTGTCAATCTCCACCAAATTATATTGGGGAGACTGAGGTAGGTGGGCATTCAGTACCTCGTTGCTTAGCAAGTTGCTTGCTATAGATACTTAATAAATGTTAGCTGATTGACACATTTAATTTACAGCTCTATCCTAGAAGTAGTAACCAAGATCAGAGGGGAGATCCTAAAATTAAGGGCATGTTGGGAAAGCTTTTTGCAGAAGTTGGGATTTAGCTAAGTCTTGAAGAAAGCCGGAGCATACCTAAAAACTCGAGATAGTGTTTGCCCAAGTGAGATATCAATGCCATGTCCAATCTGATTACAGAGCCCACATCACTTCCAGAAATATCTGCAGAGGGAAACTAGAAAGTTTGGCAGAAACTAAGGATAGATTAATACTTCATACTATACACCAAGATATGGTCAAAAGGAGAGAACTGAGTCAAACTTATAAGCCTAAGGGTCATTCCTCAGTTGATTATTGGCCAAAGAATATGAAGTTTTCAGATGAAGAATCAGTTACTTGTAATCATATTTTTAAAATACTCTAAATGATAATTGATTAGAGAAATGCAAATCACAATTTAGAGTTATCATCTCACATCCATCAGATTAATTCATATGACAGAAAAGAAATATGAAAAATGTTGATGTGGGAAAAATAGGATACTAATGCACTATTGACAAAGTTGTGAATAGATTCAAGCATTCTAGAAAGCAATTTGGAATTATACACAAAAGGCAATAGAACTAGGCATACCCTTTGACCCAACAAAATATCAAAAATAATTTTTAAAGGAAAAGAACTTATATGTACAAAAATATTTTTGTGATCACAAAGAATTAGAAATTGAAAGGATGTCCATCAATTGGGGAATGGCTACACAAATTATAATACATGATTGTAATGGAATATATTGTGACATAAGAAATTATGATTAGGATGCTTTCAGGAAAAAAATGAAAGACTTACATGAACTAACGAAAGGTGAAATGATCAGAACCAGTAAAAGATTATACATAGTAACATCCATATTTTACAATGATCAATTGTGAATGATTTAGAGATTCTTGCCAATATAAAGATCTAAGACAATTCTAAAGGACCTGTGGGAAAAAAAATGTTATCCACCACCAGAGAAATAATTAATAGAATCTTGATGCAGATCAAAGCATACTTTTTTAACCTACTTTATTTTTCTTGAGTTTTTTGTCTGTTATCTTTCACAGCTTGAGTGAAATGGAAATATGTTTTGCGTAACTATATATGTATATCATTTGTCAAATTGCTTGCCTTCTCATTGAGGGGGTGAAGGAAAGAGGGAAGGAAAGGATTTGGAATTCAAAATTATATATAAAAAACAAACATGTGATTGGAAAAAGTAAAGAAATATAGACATTCTGTATTCTTTAGTTATCACAACAGACTGGATACTAATCTACTGGGAAGATAGGATATATGCAGAAAGCTCCCATCTTGCTAACTATCTACAGTAGTGAGTGAACAAGGAACTGACCTTCTGACTTTTTTTTGCCTACAAAAGAGAAGTTGGTGTCTGATTGGAGAACAAAAGTGAATCATATTTATAGAAGTGATAATAGAAGTCATAGGACTGGTGAGATCAAAAATGTAGAGAACAAAGAAAATAAGCTCACATATGGTACCATTGAAGTTCACTGTCTTTTCTAATGTTCCTTACACATGAAACACTATCTCTCAAATCCAATCATATCTTTGCATTTGCTTGTGACCCTTTCTTAGAATGGCCTCCCTCCTCAACGCCACTTCTGGGACTATCTTGTTAGAAGTCTATACTTTGAAACCTTCTTTTGAATTTCATCAACTATGTGCTAGACACCAAAACCTTGTTAGAGCCTTGCACCAGAATGTCCAAAAGGACCTCAACATCATTCTCCATAAACAGATCTCTATTTCTGTGGAGAACATCATTATTTATTTCACCAGAGCAATTACCCAAGCATCATCTTAGCCTGACCATTCATTTTCAAATTCTATTTGTCAGTTCTACTTAGGACATGAATTCTTTACTAAACAGGGGGTGGAGGTAATGGTAAAAGATAAAATGGATAATTTGGATTACAGGAGATTGAAGATCTCCATAAAATAACATTTCTAAGATAGAGAAATTACTGACTGGGGGAAAAACCTTTATTGCAAATTTTTGACAGAGATTTCTTATCCAAGATCTATAGAGACCTAATGGAATACCCAAAACCATCCTCAGTAGAGAAATAGTCAAAATTATGAGTTAACAGATGTCAAAGGAAGAAATATAAATTATTAAAAGTCATATGAAAGAATACTACTATCTCTGATAATAAGAAAACCATAACAACACAATACTGGGGTTTCTCCTCACATTCAAAATATGGACAATAGGATTCATTATAGAAAGAGTAAATATTGGAGGAATTGTAAGAAAACAGAAATACTAATGCATTGTCTGTGAAGCTGTGAATTGGTACAATCATTCAGGAAAGTAATTGGAAATTATGCAAATAAAGTGGCTAAATTATCCATTCCCTTTTGACAAAGAGATTCTAATACTAGGCACATAGGCCAAGGAGAAATATACACTAAAATATTTATGGTAGCATTTTTTTGTGGTAGCAAAGAATTGAAAATGCAGTAGATGTCCATCAATTAAGAAATGGCTAAATAAACTGTGGTCTATCAATGTAACAGAATATTACTGCTTGGCAAGCAAAACTCAACAAGATGAATAAAAGAGAAGTATGGAAACAATTATGTGAACTGATGCAAAGTTAAAGTAAATAGAGGCAAGGATATAATATACACAATGGATACAAGACTAAATGGGGAGAATAACTACCATTAAACAATAAAGAAATAGTGTTCACAAAATGACAAAAACAAGCTTCACTCCAAATATGAGATATAAGATCTTCCCAACTCCTTTGCACACAATGTGTGTATGGTTTATATGAGTATGGAAAATTGTACTTAATATCAAAATTTTGATACATGGATCAGTTTTGATGCTTTTGTTTTTATATTTTTAAAAATGATTTGTTATGACAAATATATAAATATCTTTTCAAGAATTGCACATATTTACCCTATATTAGATTTCTTGCTGTCTAGAAGGGAAAAGAGAAAAAAATTCAAACACTAGGTTTTACATTTATAAAAAATCTCTATATGAAGGTAGGTGACATAAGGAAGAGGAATCTCTGAATCTGTAATCAGAAAAAACAGAGTTCAGATTTGGACTCAGACATTAGATTGGCAAGCCATTTAAAATCTGACTCAGTTTCCTCCTCTATAAAATAGAGATCACCTACCTCCCAGGGTCAATGTGAGGATCAAATGAGATAGATAATAATTGTAAAGTTCTAGGACAATGTCTGGCACATAGTAATATTTTACTATTATATTATCGTGGGAAATATTTTCATCCCAGAAAATTCTTTTTTTTTTTTTTTCCTTCCAAAGGGGTATTGGGTGAGGGGGCAACAATGAGACATTTAAGGCACATTCTCTATTCTGAATTAGCATTTCTGAAATAGAATGACATTTATTAATTTATAGAGTCTGGATTATTTCATAAGGACAGACAACAAAATGCAACCTTTTCATCATAGACTGGCCAAAAGCACTGTAAAAATGGGGAGAAGGAGAGGGCGATTTCAGGTTTCAGTCTGCTATAGTAGTTGATCGCGAGTCAACCAAAGTGCAGACTTGCAACCATAATCTTCACTGGACAGAGCTAATCTTTGCTTCCATTCCTCTGCCCCCAAGATGAAATCAGCTTTGCCCCATGGGCCGGATATTGCCACTTCCCTTCTGTTCAGTCTGCTTTGTGGCAACTAGCAATTGGAACTACTTCAAATTGTTCCTTGATCCATCCCATTTGGCCCCCAGCCCCTTTCAGGAATGCCAGTTCCCTCAATTACTTGTCCAGTAAGACCTTTTTCCTCCTTTCACACAGAACATTGCCTGAACTGACAATTACTAATTAAATGGCCCTGGGGTTATCCTTGCCCCCTGCCCAGAGCAGACCCGGTATGTGGCTGCCCAATAGCTGGAGGGTCTGCAGAGCTGTGCCCTGACAAATCTTTGATTGGGGGCTCTCATATGGTAATATAATTCTTTCATGGCTAATTAACTTATATTGAAATACAGAAGTATGTCAGTATTTAAATTTTACATCTGTATGATCTCCCCAAAGAAGATGATAAATTCTTTGATGTCCGGAATATTATATTATTACAGTAGTGAATCTAGTACAAGGGCACAGGTAGCAGGATTTCATAGTAAATAAAGCACTGGACCCGAAATCAGAATGGCCTTGAATTTTTCTTAAGTTTCTGACATTTACTAGATGAAAGAGCTTGGATAAGTCACGCTGACTCTTCACTTTATTCGTTTGTAAAGTCAGGATTATATACATATATATATGCAGAGAAATAGAGACAGACAACATGGAGAGAGAAGAGAGAGAGAGAGAGAGAGAGAGAGAGAGAGAGAGAGAGAGAGAGAGAGAGAGAGAGAGAGAGAGAGAGAGAGAGAGAGAGAGAGAGAGGCAGAGAGAGAGAGAGAGAGAGAGAGAGAGAGAGAGAGAGAGAGAGAGAGAGAGAGAGAGAGAGAGAGAGAGAGAGAGAGAAGGGGGGGGGCATCAACTCTCCAAAGTTTTTAAGAGCACAAAATAGAATAATATTTTAAAAGTGCTTAGTACAGGGCCTGGCACACATAAGTGCCTCAAAATTGATTGTTAAATATATTTTACCATGTTGAACATATATTGGATTACTTGCCATCTAGGGAAGGGGATGGGAGAAGGTGGGGGGGAATTGGAAAGCAAGGTTTTGCAAGGATTAATGTTGAAAAACTATCCATGGGTATGTTTTGAAAATAAAAAGCTTTAATAAAAAATGATCGTTAAATTTAAATGTAACTCTAGCACGATACTATGTACAGAATTGGACACATATTCAGAGATGACTGAATACTTGGTGACTGAGTAACCTATATATTCTTCCAACCTAATATCCTATTTTTTCTACTTACTTATTCCTCTTTATCTACTCTTTCACCCCATCTCAGCTACATCCAGAAACGGCCACGTTCTTGATCTTTCTATCACCCATAAATACATTACTTCTGGTACCTGAACTTTGAATCCATCCATCCATCCATCCATTCAAGTGCTTTATTTATCACCTACTATGTATTAGTTACTAGGAATCCAAAGAGACAAAGGAAATAAGACCAAACCCAGCACTTTTAGAAAATCTAGGGGAAAAAATCTACTACAAATAGTGGGGCAGAGAAAGACCTCTTTCATTAAGGACTACTGTCCTCCACTGGCTCCTCCTGCTTACAGAGACCTTTTCCTGACTTCAGGGTACTGTACCTTCCATCTTTAAATCTGTCTGATCTCCCCAAAGAAGATGATAAATTCTTTGACATCAGGAATTGTATTCTTCTGGCCTAGCCTCCTTTCCTATAGTAAAAGGAAAGATGTTTTCCAATGGCTCTCACCAACGGCAATCTCCCCTGAGCTGTTCAGCACCCTGAAAGAACTAGAGACCAAATTCCTAGTGCTATTGATCACCCAACCTAAACTCATAAGTCAATGATTAACAAACCTGCTCATACCCTCTGAATCCAGATATTCTGAACACAAGATTGTTATTGTTCAAATCCTTCTCCATCCCCCACTGCCTACTCCCTTAGTCCTAACCTGTCAAATTAATTTCCTCCATGTTCCACAAAGTTAACCACCTTCCATGTGCTTTCTGGAATGTTTGTCTCAGAGATAACAAACTTTCATCCTAAAATCTTGTTGTTCCAAAACATTTTTCTGGACACCGCTGAGAACTGGCTCTTTTCTACACACAATTCTCCCTTCCTTCTAGTACTTCTTAGACTTCCACTTATTCTGCTAATTCACTGGACAAAGTTGAGAGGTTGCAATATTCCTGCTATTTCCACCCTCTCTCCCCTTCACTCTGTAATCTCTTTTCCTTTGAGGTTCATTCAATCTATATCTGGCTTCCAATCAAAAATTTGTTAACTGTTGTGTACAATCTCCTTATTTCCTCAATTAATTCAGTGCTTGACTCATAATCTTTTTTGCCTCTTTAACTCTTGTGCTCATACCAGAGAACTATAAGATGCATAATAATTCTCCCTTGAGCACTCCAACATCCCAATTTCTCAATTTATTCATCTCTCATTGCCTACTCTTCGAGCCTGTCTTACCTACACAGAGATGGTGGGTACTTGATTTTGTCATCACACACAAATGCATCACTTCTATGGTCATAAAATCTGAAATTCTCCTTGATTACAATCACCATCTATCCCTCTTCTTCACAACCTCAAACTCAAATCTTCATGCTCTTCATGATCTTGATTTCTCAACACCTTAGGTATATACCAGACCATCACTTCTACACTGTATGTACTCTCCTCATTTTCCCATCTTAACCTCCTGGTGAACTAAACTCTATATAATTATCTTAAGTCCTTTGCTCCTCTTTCCTATTGCTGATATTACCCTATCAAGCCTTAGCTCTGAAGTGGGACCACCATTAGCTACCTTTACTCGTGCTGCTAAATGAAACAAGAAAATCACAAAATCTAAACAAAAGGGTCCACTAAAAACTTATATTATAAAATCTCACCTATATATTTGCTATAACAAAGTAAACCTCTCGATATAGACAAGTGATTCTGCTCTAACCTGTCTTTTTTTTTTTATCAGATTACCTCCCATCATCCCTATTTTTTTCTTATTTTCAGTTTCTCCCTTTTGGCTTTAGCAAATACATATATATATATGTGTGTGTGTGTGTGTGTGTGTGTGTGTGTGTGTATATGTATGTATGTATATATATTTGCTATGCAGCAAATATCCATGCCTATGACTCTCCCATTCCTTATCCATTCATCTCTACTGGCCACCTCACATATTTCTCCTTTTTCTAACTATGACAATTAAGATGGTCATCTGCAATTGATGCATTAACTTCCTTTCTAACCAGGTAACAAAATCCACATTCCAGTATTTCATTAAAAGATGGAGACTAGGCATCTAGCAAAAAAAAAAAAAAAAAAAAAAAAAAAAAAAAAAAAAAACACTTTTAAGAGCAATAAGATTTAATATGAAGTGACAGAAAACACTGAAAAAAAAAAAAGAAAACTAAAGATAGAAAAAATAAAATTAATCATTGAAGCTACAAACTGAATAGGAACAAAACTCAACAAACCTGTATCCAAAAAAGGGAGTTATTCATACCAATTAATAAGTAATGTAATTAAAGAAGATCCAACTCACTTCCAGTTGATCAATGATGGACAGAAATAACTATACCCAGAGAAGGAACACTGGGAAGTGAATATAAATTGTTAGCATTACTGTCTATCTACCCAGGTTACTTATACCTTCGGAAGCTAATAATTAATGTGCAACAAGAAAATGGTATTTACACACATATATTGTATCTAGGTTATACTGTAACACATGTAAAATGTGTGGGATTACCTGCCATCGGGGGGAGGGAGTGGAGGGAGGGAGGGGATAATTTGGAAAAATGAATAAAAAAATAAAATAAAATATAAAAAAATAAGTAATGTAATGATGTTTTATTAATAATTATAATAATACTTTAAGGAGGAGCAAAGATCTGTGTTTGTGAATGTGTGTGTTGAAGAGGAAATAATACTCTAGCAAGGTAGCTTGAAATCATTCTATCCTTCAGTAAACCATCTCATAAATTATTGTATCTAAAAAGAAATCATCACCTGGTGGGCACTTTTCTGCCCGGTTATTACCATGGCCAAGTTTAACAAGCTGCTTTGAGACAACAAAAATACAGTCCATCATTGGACTCCAAGCCTCAGCTTGACAAAACCTTCCAGGGCATGGGCACCTCTGGCATGGCCTTTGAGATCTCATTTATAGTAGAATTAAGGAACAGTACAAGAGATGAAGCATAATTGTAAAAAGGAGAAAAAACTAAAAAAAATAGAAAAGGAGAAAGAGGAAAAGGAAGAAGAGGAGAAGGAAGAGGAAGAAGAGAGGGGGAAAAGGAGAAGGGAAAGGAGACAGAGCAAGAGGAGAAAGAAAAAAGGAAGAAGAATAGCTAGAAAAGAGAGAGAAAGAAAGATAAAGAGAGAGATGGATAGTTAAATGAATATAGAAAGACAGGTAGATAAAGCATTTATTAAGTGCTTACTATGTACAAAGTTTGCATTCTAAGGGGAAGACAATATATTAAAAAGAGATGAAGAAGAAGTCAGAGAAGCTTGGTAATTAGTGAAGGAGAGTTGTTGTAGAGTAAGTGGAATTGAGAATGAAGTGAACATAAGAGCCAGATCCTGTCAAGACCTCACTGATCAGGAGAGTAGATTTCAGGATGATGTTGTTCCAAAGTGAGCAAGGATGCTGAAAAGGTAGAATAATATTGAAAATGATTGCTTTGGGGAAATTTGTAAATGACCTACCACCACCAGGGAGCAAAATGAATTATCACCACAAAATGGAAATCTCCAAAGCAGATTTTCTACCCTATCACAGAGAAGAAAATTATTCCCTTTGCACATAGGAGAGACAGATCAGTATATGTCAATCCTTCATTCCCACAATTGAAGTCATTTTACAAGTGTCATCTTTTGACCCCAAAAGTCAATCCAGTGAACTAGGCTTTTAGCATATTTCTTGCCCATACTACCTTCTCTCCCTTTACTGTCGCCTTTCCCTCCCTCTAGTCTTTTCAAATACATATAGGCAAAAACAGTTCCTGAAGGTGGAAAAAAGTCATCTGGCTCTAAATGCAGCTAAATGGTCCTACTTATTGCCTCTTAAAAATGATTACCTATCTTCTAGGCTTCCCCCTTCCAAAAAAAAAAAAAAAGAGCCATTCTCTTCCATCCAGTGCTTCTCTACTGTTCCTTTTTCTGAGTTTCACATTTATCAAGGTTAGGCAGAATAATGCTTTTCTTGTCAGGTCTCTGCTATGGCTGTGAGATTCAATAAAAGAGGAGAAGAAGGTTTATGGTGGGACTGAAGGCAATTATCTGAAAAGTTGTCAACTATTGTACTCTTCCAGGGACACCTTCTTTCACCTGAGAATAAGTTATCCTGATTATGCTCAGACCTCTGAAACCAAGGGAAATGGAAATGACAAACTAGCTAGCTAAACACCCAAGGCTTTTCTAGTTTTTTGCTTTTTTATTTTGTTTTGGTTTTTTGGGGGGGTAGGAGGAGGGATAGAGGTGAGGGAAGATCTTGGGAAGTCTTGTTCATATTTATTTCTGGTATCTTTTGTTGTTGTTCAGTCATTTGCAGTTACACCTGACACTTTGTGGATTTATTTGAGGTTTTTTTTTGGCAAAGACACTGAAGCATTTGCCATTTCCTTCTCCAGCTCATTTTATATATGAAGAAATTAAGGAAAATAGGGTTAAGTGACTTGCCCAGAGCCATGCAACTAGTAAGTTCCTGAGGCTGGATTCGACCTCCTGAAGATGAGTCTTCCTGACTCCAAGACCAGCAAGCTATCCACTCCCCCATTTATCTCTGGATTCAAGACCGACTCTGGGACAAGGTGCAAGTCAATCTCATGTAGAAGGAAAAGCAGGAGAAAGCAGCAAGCTACCTTCAGTCTACAAGGATCTTCTACACAATTACACTATAAAAAGTGCGATTGACTTGACTGTGATAATGGGGTTGGGCCAATGTATTTATCCAGTTTTCTGCTGATTAACTGTGTCATCTTGGATAGTTACCTAACATTGGGTCTCAGTTTTCTCATTGACAAAATGAGGGTGATGGGGTAGATGATCTTTGAGGTCACCTTCACTTCTAAATTAGTGATATTATAGAGAGAAAGACAGATATATATATATATATATATATATATATGTTTATTGATTGGTTTTTGTTCCTCTTTTCTGTTCAGGTGTCTATAGCATGCATTTTTTCTTAATCTTATTTTCATCTGTCTCTGTCTCTTTTTATCTCTCTAGGTCTCTGCTGTTTCTTAATTTCTTTGTCTCTCAGTCTCTCTGTCTCTGAGTGTGTCTTTCTCTGTGTCTCTGTCTCTGGATCCATCTCTGTATTTGTCTCTGTATATGTCTGTCTCTCTTTCTGTCTCTCTTCTGCTTTTCTAACATTTTTCTATTTCTCTTGCAGCCTGCCTATCTACAATATGGCATAAGAGCATGTCTTAAATATGCTTGGATTTTTAATGAGGTTTTGTGCTCAGTATTCATAAATTTAAATAGGATTAATTGAAATATTTTCAACCTTCAGAAATATAAAATAATATTATTATCTTTTGTTAATGGGAGTAAAATGATTTTCTCAGGATCACAGAGCTAGTCAATAAGATCAGAACTCCAATTAAGGCTTGCTTACCTTTATCCTATCTAATGTACTTTCAACTCTATTAGCACCCAAAAGCTTCCCATTCATTTACCCAGAAGATGAGCTAGAATTGGGGGTGAGTAGAATTTGGTACCACCTACTTTGGTAGATTATTTCTAATATCAGATGAAAAATTCATTATTCCAACTATTACTTATATCAACATAATCCTTGGCTCAAAGACCCTTCCTGTAGGGCTCTCTCCTTATTGTTGGAGATAGATAACTCAATACGCCATGTCTGTGTGTGAGATACGGGCAACTAATCAGTGAAAACTAGAGAAAAGAGAGATCCTGAGTTGTCTGACTTCAAGTTTTAAGAGAGCAGATGTACCCTTCCATCTCTCTTCAAGTCACTTCAAAAAGAAGATGGAAAGAAAAAATTCTGGAAAGAAGCTGACAAGATGAACTTCAATCATTTCCTTATTTCTAGCTTGCTACACTAGAGATTTGGGGAAATTTCACCTTGGGTAAAATCCAGGATACTCTCTTGGTTGAGCTGAGTTAGCTTGTTCCCAGTGGGAAAATCTCTTCAATCTGTATTGTCTAATACATATTCTTATATATATACATATATATATATATATATATATATATATATATATATATATATAATGTGTGTGTATATATATATGTGTGTGTGTGTGTGTATACACACACACACACACACACATTATATATATATATATATATATATATACATATATATATATATATTCACTGATTTCTGATTTGCTATTGACTTAATAAATGGGTTCTATTTTTCTATATATTATTCATTGTGGAATTGGCTTCAGATAGTTAAGTTGCTAAGCCTTGGATATAATAGGTCATTACTTCTGTGATCACGTGGGCCACAACATACATTTTCACGTTTTCCATTGATTTTTACTTGACTTTTGTTTTCCTTCTCAGTTTTTTTTTTCTAGATTCAATTTTTCTTGTGCAACAAGATAACTATATAAATATGTATACATGCATTGGATTTAACATATTTAACATGTATTGGACTATAAAATAAGAATATATATATATATTTTTTTTTCTCTAGAGACATCATCATCAGGATCATTCTCCTAATAGCTTGGAAACATTCATACCTGAAATAGTGATAGAAATATTTGTTAAGTGGAAAGAAGGCAGAAACAAAGGAAGTAAGAATTTATTATGATCTAGGCACTAAGTCAAAAAATAGGGCTTCTTCCAGACTCCCATTAACTAGCGTTTAATCCTATACTTTGCAGTTAACTTTTCTATATACAACTTCTCTATTAAGAAAAAGGAACTAATGCTAGAATAACAGCTGTAGAGCTGGAAAGGATCTCAGAAATGACCTATTCCGCCCCCTCATTTTATAGATGAGGGAACTAAAAGCTTTTGCAGGATTGAATGATTCATTCAAGATTATAGTAGATGGCAGAGTTGGAATCCAAAACTCAGTCCTTTGACCCTAAATCTAGCACGCTTTCCATTTCACCATACTAATTAAAATCTACCCAGTTTCAAAGAGATGTTACTCTTATTTAGCATTCAGTGAGCTTTGCCATTTTGCCAACTCCAACATTCAATATTTTTACCAGCTCATCTTTCCCCACAGAGGTACACTAGTAGTGAAATGAATGAAATCAGTGTTCTTTTCTACATGCTTGGCAACAATTCATATCCTGGACAAGGAGTCAAGTGACTATTTCAAAAGCTGATTTATATAGCTTTTTATATTTGCAGAGCACTTTATTACCATTTTCATTAGTCTTCACAATAATCCTTGTGTTAGGGAAATGGAGGCATAAAGCCAAGGTCATTCAGTCACTCCATTTCTTGCAAGGTCTCCATCCAAACTCATGGTCCTTAAGTTTTCCAAGCTGTTACTTAACCCACTGTTTATGCTGTGGCAAAGCATTGATTCATATCCATGAAGCTCTTAAGATTCCTCAGAAGAAAAAAGAAATTCTCTAAATGGAGTGGTCCAAATGCTACCAACTCTGCTCTCTTTAAAGAAAGGCATTTTGGACTGCCATCATCATTTATCTTGATGAATCCGAAAATTATGAAGCACTTTGGAAGGTCCCCAACGAAAGACAGAAGACACTGTGATCAGCATAACAGCAGCAGTGGGCACGGGATGAAATGCCCTGTTTTTCACTTTGACTCTCTTCTTGAGTTTAATCATATGTTGAAACACACAAATTGGTACAAAACTGAGCATCTGAAAATGCATCCCAAAAAAATGAATCCCCTTTTTCTGAAATACTGCCTGAGAGAATCACTCTTCTCGTGGTTTGATTTGGAAGGTGAATTACATGGTTTTCCAGTTTAAAAAATGAAAGGTTTTTGTTGTTGTTGTTGTTCATTAGTAGTTCCCCATAAATCAGAGAACTTGGAAAAATTAAAATGTATTTTATTCATATCTTGGAAATATTCATATCTAAATCGGTGGGAAAAAATGTTTGTTAAGTGGGAAGAAGGCAGGAACAAAGGAAATAATAATTTATTATGGTCTAGGCACTACGCCAAGCACTGGGGATATAAATGAAAGCCTGAAGAAAAACAGCTCCTCTCCTCAACAAGCCTACATTCTAATGGAGTAAGGAAGGAGTACTTGAAACAGAAGAAGCTGAAAAGGTCGGAGGCTAATAGAGGAAGTTACTAATCCTGGGATCATGGCTAGTTTTGAAGTCCAGAATTCAGGAACAGGGTCATAAGGGGAATAAAGAATAGTTGAGGCTTCTCCAGAAAATGAAAGCCCCACAAGAGGAAATTGCCAGTGGGAAAAGGGGGTAATCTCTATGGAAGAATACCCCAGATAGAAGAACACAAAGGTGCTTAGAAGTTACATGGTGAAAGAAGTTCCATAAGGACACTGAATGACCTTGAATAAGATTTCATGAAAATATTCTGGAAATCCATAGGAGTTTAGAAAAGCAACAAATTTTCAGATGATTTATTTCTATATTTCGTTAATTGCTCATTGCACTCTATAGAGGACTTTGGTCCTAAGAGCAGTTTGCAATTTGATAATTCTTTCTCATGTAGGATTTAAATACATGTTGGAAAGGGAATAACCAGACTCATTCTTTAAATGAGATCATCTTTTCTTCCTTAAAGTGAGACCTAAATTTTGGGTCCCAGTAGAAGTTTGGGGATTAAAGAAAAAAAAAAAGAAAAAAAAACCAAACTAATGGCATTCCTTAGCGCAGAAACTAATTCTATTTTGCTTTTTATTGTTACCTCTATAGCATTTCATGAGGTGAGATGATGACTCAAATGTTTTCTGTCTTAAATACAGCTGCTTTTCATTTTGACAACATATCAGTAGCTAAGCTGTTTTCTACGGCAAGTGTACATCCCAGCAGAATGGACAATATTGGGTGGGCATGAAAGAAAATTCATGAGAACCATTGCTGTAGTATTTATATCTGAAATAAATCAAAGCTAGATATAGATTATGAGGAAAACTGTAAACTGGTCTTTTTAAGGGTATTTTGTTTTCAAAATAATTTAACTATACAATGGAATTGGTGTTTAGGTTTGTCCAAAATGGCTAGCAATAGTTTCCTGGAAGATCAGATACCTCAAGTAAACTTATGTGTTTGTAAATTTATGGCCAATCTCATGGGCCTTTCAGAATTCTGAGCCCTTCAAGATATGCCCCAATAGTTATACTTGAGGCAACTCACTGTAGATCATAGGTTAGATCAAATGTAATTATTCACATTTATGAGAAGATAAAATAATAACCACAATGATAACAATAAACATTAACGTGACACTTTAAGATTTGCAAAGCAATTTACAAATACTGTTTCATCTTCACAATAATCCTGAAAGGCAAGTACTCTTATTATCCCCATTTTATAGATAATAAAACAGGCAGACAGAAGGTAAGTGATTTAGTCATTTTTTCATGACTAGTAAGTAGCTATAGCTGGAATTGAACTCATATTGTCTTGATTCTTGGTTTAGCACTCTATCCGCTCTGCTCCCCAAAAGAATACACACCAAACTGGAATTATCAAGTAGATCAAAATGTTTACCTTTATCTGGCTTTTTCAGCCATGTCCAACTTTGGGATCATGGACCATATTGGCCATGGAGTTTTTTTTCTTGTTGTTGTTTTGTTTTTTGTGTTGTTTTTTTTTTTTTTTTTTTTTTTTTTTTTTTTTTTTTTTTGCAAAAATACTATAATAGTTTGCTATTTTCTCTTCCTTCATGTTTGTCTACCTGCCTATGTGACAGATTCATTAGAATATGAGTTCTTTGAGGGCAGGGCTATTGTTGCCTTTTTTGGTATCTGCAACCCTCAGCACAGTGCCTGAAACATACTGAAATATTCAATAAATGCTTAATGACTGACAATTTAAGATCAGCACTCCCACACCAACAATTTCAGGCCACTATTTATCTATGTCTTCAAATTTTGCAGTTTTTGTCCATGTCATTCCATAAGTCTTCCACAGGAATTCCATTGAATTAACTCAGGAGGCCAGAGGAGATTGATTCTAAATATTCTGATATTTCATGGATACCAATGGAGCACTCGAACTCTAAATAAGAGCATAAGGGCTGCTAGGTGGCACAGTGGATAAGTGCTGGGTATGACATCAAGAAAACTTACCTTTCTGAGATCAAATCTGGACTCAGACACTTAGTAGCTGTGAGACCCCCAGCAAGTCACTTAATTCCATTTGCCTCAGTTTCTTCATCTATAAAATGAGCTAGAGAAGCAAATGGCAAACCACTCTAGTATCTTTGCCAAGAAACCCAAAATGGGGTCACAAACAGTTGGACACTACTGAAAAACAAGTGAAAGCAAAAAGAATAGTATTTACAAAAGACTATTATTTCTACATCATTCCTCCATCAAGAATGGACTTGTAGATAATTCTTTTAAAATTTTATAAATATGAAATATGAAAAGTAGACACATGACTAATTTTCTTAGGCATCCTTATTTGATGATAGTCTGAACTATTTTTCAAGGGTTTTATCTTTCAAATTATCTTGAGGCTTGATCCCTCAACATTCAAAATTATATCATTTTTGCTTGTCTTTCCACCTTTCTTAGCTTTCATATCATCTTCTTATCACCTTAGGGATTGTGTTAGATTCCAAGTGTCATCGATCCACCATTATTAATAGAAAAAAAATTAGAGAATTTTGTTATAGAAATCCTGACACATCTTTTCCATTCTCTTTTTTTCTGGGGGGGAATGGGGAATGTTCTTTGCTCTCCTAAAAAAATGAATGAATAAAACCTCAGAGCCTCAAGATGGCATTTTCCCAGCAATTGAAATTCATAGAACATTTCCAGTACAGCTGCCCAAATAGCCCATATTGATTAGCTGGATCAAAAAGAGAGAGAGAGAGAGAGAGAGAGAGAGAGAGAGAGAGAGAGAGAGAGAGAGAGAGAGAGAGAGAGGAGAGAGAGGAGAGAGAGAGAGAAAGAGAGAGAGAGAGAAGAGAGAGAGAGAGAGAGAGAGAGAGAGAGAGAGAGAGAGGAGAGAGAGAGAGAGAGAGAGAGAGAGAAAGAGAGAGAGAGAGGAGAGAGAGGAGAGAGAGAGAAAGAGAGAGAGAGAGAGAGAGAGAGAGAGAGAGAAAGAGAGAGAGAGAGAGAGAGAGAGAGAGAGAGAGAGAGAGAGAGAGAGAGAGAGAGAGAGAGAGATGGTAACATGAAGAAGCAGGAGTATCGTGCCAAATTCAAGCTGAGAAACTGAGGCTGGGGTGCAGAGAAGAGAAGGAAGTTAAAGAAAGGTTGAATCTCTCTGACTTTTCATCCTCCAGCCTTACCTTGAAAATATTAAGCACATTTATCTCATTCCTCTCCTTCATATCAGGGAATACAAGCTTGGAAAGAATTAGATTTCCAAATCAAGCTATAAAAATTTTAGAGTTTGCTGTATTATTCCCTTTTATCTATTCTACTTTGTATAGGTGCATTCTCACTTTAATTGGTATTTGTTATATTTTTTTAATTTTTTAAAGCTTTTGAGAGTTAGTTCTTACAAGAGTATGAATAAACTGAGCACCCTGGTCCTGAAGCTCTGTTTGCCCAGGAGTTATACCCAGAATTATCAGGAATTATGCAAAGCACCTCAAAGCCCATGCTACCACCTTGTCATGAAAGACAGACATTTTCTCCTTCCACTGTCATAGAAGGCAGAAAGTTTAGAAAATCATGAAATTTGTGATTTTCATCTCCTGACACTCAAAAAAAGAGATAACCAGAGGCATTGGGCTCCACTAGGGATAGTAGAAGTATGGTTGTGATTTCTGGTTATTCTCAAAATGGGAGAGTAAAATTTTATGAGAAAGCTATTGAATTATCTGATTCCCCTTGCTCCTCCCATGGCAACACTGACCATAGGGAGGGAATGATGTTTGTTGCAGTTTTATATTACTGCACTTTCCCTAATTAAAATGTTTGCTTTATTGCAGACCAGTTCCAAGTGACTTGTTAACAACTAGATATAAAAGGATAAATGTTTCAGGGGTGATGACTGAGTCATGATTTAATCAGTATAATAGGGTAACAGGAAAGCAGCACTAGGGAGACTATGGTCATTAACTCTCTGTTCCTATCTGTTGTTATATTTAAGTATCCCCAATAATCTGGCACATAGTAGGTGTTATATACATATAAGCCCTTTGTATTCTTCCATACAGTCCCATGAATGATTTTGCATTCTAATCATTTGGTTGTCATAACTCTCTGCTCAGGAATGACATCAACTATTGGCTAGCTAAGGTAAATTCTCAGCTCTTCTGGCTCCGATGACTTGTTAGGGGTGCTTGATTGACAACAGTTAAACATCCTTAGTAAATGTTAATGGTCTATGTCAATGTCTGGTCTTTTATTCCCTTTAGCATCTGGCTTTTAAAAATAGGTCTGGTTGGAGTTGCCTCCACTTCATGCCATAACTTTTTCTCACTTTTATGTAATTCTAAATTGGTGTTCTTAAAAAAAGAAAAAAAAAAGAATTTTTTTGCTCTAATAAGCCAGTAGTACAACTCTATGGTAAAAACATATTTGGAAATAACTCTTACATCAGTAACCACTCATTTCTTGTTTATTAAATTATACTGAGTTTCATTTTCCTAGTATTATTTAATGCTTGACATGTCCAGTATTTCCTATTTTCTAGAAAAATGACATAAGGATATGAGGCTTCTGCATAGCTTACAAGCCTTTGCACACTCATATCTTATCTCTGTTTTACACAATTTTTCATTCTCTTCTCCTATAACTAAATTTTCATAGAAATCAAAGAATATTAAAGTATAATTTGATTTAACATAAAATGTCTTTTCAAGTTCTTCCTTTTAATTTCTCTCTCCTCCTGCAACAAATCTTGGCACATATAATTTAATTATCTTAATGGTGATGTTTTTGCAAATTTCACAAAATGATCTTTTTTTCTTGTTGCCTTTAGATGCAAATAAAATTATATAATTGTGTTTCCATTATGTGTAATCCTTTCATTTTGCTAGAAATCTTTTTTTTCCTCAGATTTCATCCATAAAAAATGACAGTGCTAATATAAGTTCATCCATTTCAAGTAGCAACAGCTCAGTTTGTGGCTGGAGAGAGCATAAAACTATGATTCTAAGTGTATTATTCCCCTTTCCTTATTCTCAGCCATTTTCACTACAAAAGCAGAGTGGGTCCTCCAGGGCTAAGTCATTTAATCATTTTCTCATTTCAACCAGAGTCATGGTCAAAATAAATCTCCATAAGAATTCAAACTTTCCACTAATGACATCATCATGCTCAGTTAGATAGATTTTTTGGTAAACGAACATTATTGGTTGCCAAGGCCATACTCTAAGCCCTATTAGCTAAACAATATTCTAGAGCTAGTTCTTCACTTGTCAGCTGTTCAACTTGCTTTTGAGATCACCATGAGCAGCTCCCACCATAATGTGACTTCAGAATAGAACTGTACAAGCTACATATACCACAAGGGATGCAAATGTGTAAGCTTGTCATATTATTTTATATTTCCACGAAAATTATAGTACATAAAGGAAAGAAAATCTGGGAAATGAGAATTTAAAAAACACTTTATGATTACTTAACTTAGTGAATATATCAAATACTGAATATATACATATATATATATATATATATATATATATATATATATATATATATATATCAAACAATCTTGCCCTCAGAAGTGTATATCATTGGAGTAGAGGAAATGCAGTATATGTGCAGATAAATATAAAGTAGAAAGAGAGAAAGACAGAGAAATAGAGAATTAGAGAGATGATAGATCAATAAATCAATAGATAGATGATAGAGCATTCATTAAGCATAATTAAACCTATAAAAATACAAATATGAGTAATACAAGATAATTATTACCTTTAGAGAAGTTTGGGGGATGGAGCCAAGATGGAAGAGTAAAGTCATAATGTCAGTTTCTCTCAAAAACCACCTGAAACCAAACCTCTGAATTGGATCTGACAGAATGAAACCCTCTCCAGTTCAAGATAGACTGAAAAAACTTCAAGAAAGGTAATTCTCACCTTTCTCATAAAAAAGGTGAAAAGTATGTTCAGCCCTGCTCAGACAAATTCTGGGAAAGCCCGTGAAAGATGCAAATTACAGCAAATCAGCAACTAAGACCTTCAGTCCTGACTCGGTAGAGAGGCAAATCAGTGGGGCAACCCCCAGTACCAGCTCCAAAGGCAAACTCTGGGAAACTGGTTGTTTCCTGAAAAGAGCAACCAAGCTACCCCCTATAAATACAAGAGGCTCCTGTGCTCAAAGCCAAGGCTCAGGGTTGTCCAGGAAGCTTGGGACAGCCTCCCCTTTGCCTCAGAAGTAGAACTCAACCATCAAAGTAAAAAATAAAAATAAAAAATAAAAGAAGTACCAAAAGAAATGGAAAGAAAATGAGCAAGAAACAGAAAAGAACTTTGATAATAGAAAGCTATTGTTGGTGGCAAACCAAACACAAACTCAAAGGAGGATAGAAAGGTCACAGAAGAAATCTCAAAGAGTGATAGGAATTGGTCTCAAGACCAAAGAGACATCTTAGAAATGCTCATAAAAGACTTCAAAAGGCAAATAAGAGAGATAGAAGAAAAAAAAAGAAAAAAAAGAGGAGAGGTATGCATGAGAGGGTCAATGGTTTGGAAAAGGAAAGAAAAAATTATCTGAAGAAAACAATTCCTTAAAAAGTAGAATAAATCAAATAGAAAAAGGAGATACAAAAGATAACTGAAGAAAATCGCATATTAAAAATTAGAACAGGGCAAATGGAAGCTAATGACTTTGTGAGACAGCAAGAGTCATTCAAACAAACTAAAAAGAATGAAAACTAGAAGAAAATGTGAAATATCTCATTAGCAAAGCAACAGACCTAGAAAACAGATCCAGAAGAGACAGTTTAAAAATTATTGGCCTATCTGAAGACCATGACCAAAAAAAGAAAAGCCTGAATAGCATTCTACAAAAGGCCATTAAGGAAAACTGCCCCAATATTCTAAAAACAGAGGAAGAAATATTCATTGAAAGAATCCATGGATCACCTCTAGAAAGAGATTCCACAAGGAAAAACCCAAGGAACATTGTGACAAAACTCCAAAACTATAATCTCAAGGGAAAATTACTCTAAGCTGCCAGACAAAACTATTTAAATATCAAGAAGCAATAGTCAGGATTACCCTGGATCTGGCAGCTTCTATAATAAAGGATCAGAGGGTCCAGAATGCCATATTCCAGAAGGACCTGGGGTTACAACCAAGAATTAACTATCCAGTGAGATTCAGCACCATCTTTCAGGGGAAGCAATGGAGCTTCAATAAAGTAAGAGACTTTCAGTCATTCATATTGAAAAAAAAAAACAGAAAGAAGAAAATTTAATCAACAAACACAGGATGCAAGAGAACCATAAAAAAGTGACAGGAGAAAATATATAAATTTAAAAGTTAAAACTTTTAGCCCTCTAGATGGGAAAACAATTTCTGTAACTCTTGAGAACTATATCTGTCACTGGGCAGACAAAAGGGGTATCCCATGGACTTAGGGTATGGTTGTGAATGGACTCTGATGTGATGACATCAAAGAAAAAGACATTAAGGGGTAGAAAGTCTATACTGGAAAAAGAGGAAAAGGGAGGTGCAATGGGACAATTAGTTCACACCTAGAGGCTCGAAAGACAATTAAGTGGGGAAAAAGAGGGGGATGAGCAGTCTGAAGCTTGATCTCAGTAGTTTGGGTTCTAAGAGGGAATAATTTATTCATTCAGTTGGGTATAGAAATTTATCTAACCCCATAAAGAAATAGGAGAAAAAAGAAAGAAAAGTTAAGGACAGGATGGATAGAAGGGAGGGCAGAAACACTTGGGGAAAAGGTAAGAGAAGCAGGGAGGGGTAATAGGAGATAAGAGAGTGGGTAGAGTGAATAAAAAAAAACCCCACAGATAATTCCTACCTTTAAAAGACTTACATTCTAATCTGGGAACACACAATTAAAAAGGGGAGCTAGAAAGTACAGATAACCAAGTCTGACTTGGGATCTGAAAGGTACTGATATTCCAACCAGAAATTTACCAATCTGGGAGCAGGACACGGGTCAGTCATCCCAAGATGGGCAAAGGTACTGAAGAGTGACTCAGAATAAGCATATATACATACATACAAAGTCATTTCAATAGGGACAGGACTCAAATAACTGAATAGGCTTCTTGAGGGCTGTGACAACTGAGGAATCAGATTGAGCTGCAAGGCAGAGCAGGTTTGTTTGCTTATTTTCCCCTTCTTTATAGCCTCAGTACTTAACACAGTACCTGATACATAGTGCTTAATAAATGTTAATTGACTGATTTACTGAACTGCGCTTTCATAGCACCACAAAATTGTAGTATTGAAGATCTCAGCAGCCATCTCATCCAAGTTATACCTGAAAAGGAATGGCCACAAGAACATACCAACCACTAGTCATTTAACCCAACTTCCTAATGTCACAAACAATGAAAATGCCCCCCCCCCAAGGAGGCTAAGATTCACCAAAGATCACAAAAATAATTAATGGGAGAGGCCAGTTTCAAGTCCGATTTCTCTGGCTCCAAATACGTTAGTTCTACTTCTTTGAGGCATCCTATTCAGAAAAGGGGGGGGGGAAGATAATTTTGCTATCAGAAAGTCATATTGGGAAAAGATATCAAGGGATTAAATTTTTCCATATAAACAGGACACAAATGTCCCAGAGATCATTTTTGTACTTACATTGGCAAACACATCATACTACTTTGACCTGAGGGAAAAAATAAGTGAATTTGAAATTTGATTGCTATTTGACCTATTTCCTTCCTTAATGATAAACATGCTGAGTTTTGTCCCAATCTTTCAGCGATATTATACATGAAACTTAATAAAATTTAATATGTTGCTGAAATGTATATCCACAGTCATTTTAATGAATTCTGTGCAGCTATCTGGCTCATGTGAAAATATCTCCTTTTTAGTTGTTGTTGCTGCTGTTAATAGAATGTAAGCAACTGTTCCAAAAAGAGGCAAGTTATAACTCCCAATAAAAAATAAAAGTAAACTGATTTCATACAAATATGGGGGAGGATACATCCCCCTAGCATAGAATAATCATTGTCAATTGACTGGTGTTTTTCACTTCAGGGTACAAACTAACTTTATTTATCTTCCAAAGATTTTTTTTCTCTTTTCTTCTTCCATTGTCTCTTTTAACTCATCACCACTTCAAATGTTCTTCTTCTCACATATTTACTGCTGCAAAAGCATATATTTTAGTCTATAAGTAGGCAGCAACCAGGAACGGGTGGCAGATGATTAAATAGCTATGAAAATTAGTGTGATGATTATAACTGCTGGATCTGAGACTGTATCTTCTCTTTCTTTGTTCTGGACCCATCTGGAATCAGATATAATTCCTGGGGAATCTAGTCATCTAAGAGAAGAGCCAGGCTTTCTCTTCTCTTTCTCTGCAGCATTTTACCCCAATACAGAACTTTGAGGGGGGGTGAAATTACTTTAAGTTTAGACTTGGTTGGTGTCTAGGATCTCCATAAAAGGAGAGGGGGAAAAAAAGGTTTTCAATATACATTCTGAATCAGGCAGTGGATAGCTATTTATTTCCTCAAAAAAATATAGAAAAGAAAGAAATGCTTAAAAAAAGCTTTTATAATCATTCATTAACAAAGATTTTTTTTAAAATAGGATTTATTTTATAACTTTTCTATCCCACTCTTAAGCAGGCATTTCCAAATCTTCTTTCCTCTCTAACAGTTTGCTGCTTGCCACTTGCAGTTGGTTTTACTTTCTTGAATTTATAAAAGACTGTTGTGGAAGAAGGAACAGATATGATGCATCCATCTATAGTATATATAGTCTACATTTTCATTCTTGAGAATGAACAGTTCCACTCCAAAGGGACAATGTAAAACACTTTTTTACAAACACCTAGCTAATAAAAAGCACTTTTAACAACTGCCCAGTCTTAAGCCTAGCTTTCTCAATTCCACATATATAAGACGTCCATTTAGAGGAGTTTGTATAAAAACAAAGTCTTGATGAAAATAAAGATCCTTGGGGACAAACTGTTGGGAATTCCCCCCTTGGCTGGTACCATTCACATTACTAATTTTTCTGATTTTATCATATACTTTGGATCACTTTCCAGTGAAACAAAGAAAAACACATCATCCAAGAATAGAGTGCATTTCATAACTAAATTATCAAGTCCACAGGGCAGATTCTCCACCTGGAATCAGTCCCATCTTCCTCTCTGTCTCCAGATATTGGCGCAGTTTCTTTTATATAACTTCAAACACATCTAACACTAAAAACAAAACAAAAGATGAGAAAAATCAAGTGAGGGGTGGGAACTATTATTTTCCATCAACCTTTCCATAAAGGAAGTCATTTAAAACCATTTAACTGACTTACAACATGCCTTTATTTCTCCTGTCAGATTTACTGTCTTGATACAAGAGTTTCCCAGCACATTAGAAAGCCTGAGAGCCTTTTGTTGAGACTAAGCAGACGCGCTGTGCCTAAGACTCTTGGTCTATCTGTTTCTATTTTCTCCTCAAAGTATATTATTAGACAAGTGCATCTTTTAGCATATGAGTCACATAGAACACTTACCAATGTGTTAGTGTATAATTTTAATCAAGACCATGTCCTTGGTATTTCTCCACTGCCCTTCACCTACATGGTTCCTTTGATGCAATTTCTGAGTATCTTCGAAATATGGATCTCATCCATTTGCCATCAATACCTGTGATTATTAACATGATAATCATATTTAATGTTCATAATAATAACTGTCTTTTAAACTTTCCCAAATATCACATTTGATCCCTAAAGACCTTTTATAGATTTATAGATGAGAAAACTGAGAAAGAGGGAGATTAACTGACTTGCACAGAAAATAAATGATTGAAACAGGAGCTCAATGTAGTACTCCCAAATTGCAAGTACCTTAATTACTATGCGCTAAACCTCCTTAAAGAACTCTGGTATATTCTAAAGGAATATAGAATATGATAGAACATGAGTCCTTCTCCCATGAAAATTCTAGTCTGACAACGAGGCGAAGGTCCTACTTTCCTTCCATATCATGGTTACAAGTCTACAAACAAACAAACAAACAAACAAACAAACAAAACAGGCTATTTTTCTCAAGATCCAGAGAGTGTGAACAATTATAATAGCTGATATTTATTTAGCACTTAGATTTAGAATCTATACTCTAAAGCTTTAATTGAGGTTCTTATCTTAGAAAAACACCTAATTTTACAGTTGTGGAAACTGAAACTCAAAGAGATCTTTCTATCTCCAGATCCAGGACAGCACTTATTCCACCACATTAGACATGTTCACATATGAATGTAATAACTAAACCTGCCAAAATGCAGATTTTCATACTATTCCCATCTAAATGATAAGAGAAAATACTCTGAAAAATAACTTTTAGTCATGTGTCACACATTTGTGATAAGAAAAATAAATCACCCATTAAAAGGTACTTTGACTTTGAGAATTTGGTCCTGAAAGGTTCAAGAGCTTAAGGAAGCAATCGGAATGGTTTTCTCTTGAGTAGAGGGTGCTTTGCATTTTTTTCCTGGTGAGCTATGGTTAGGTTTAATAAGCAGTGATTATTTTTCCGCATATAAATGTAATATTAAATGAGATTTCTGCTTGCTGTCTCAGTACTTGTAATCAAACATTTAAGAACATTCTTATTTCAGTACTGCTTCTTAATTGAAGATTATGATAATGATTTTATAAAACAGCATGACATAGAGAACTAGCTGTTAGTCAGGAAGATCTCAGGTTAGTTCTACCTCCTGCTAGGCTTGCCTGAAGTCCAGCTCAGGTGAGAAAAAGAGAGAGTCCTCTCTTTGATTTAGAGTCTTCCTTCTTCTTCCTCATATGTCCTTTGAGGGAAGGCTGCGAGGGGCCAGTTGCATGACTTCCATCAGCACAAGGCAGCTTTTACCTCTTGCTGCCTGCTTTTAGTGGTAAGAGGGAGAAACTTCCCTTTGAATTCAGTCCTTTCATCTCTTGCTGTTCCTCTCCTTTGAGAGATAAAGAAGAGAAAAATTGGTGGAGAGCAGGACGTCTACCTCTAGCTTGATTTCTATCTCTTGCTCTACTGTCTCCTGCCTCATCTTCAGGCTTCAGAGGTAAGAGGAAGGTCTCTTATCAGAGCATCTGTTCATCTCATGCTGCATTGTCTCCTGCCTAATCTCTAGTCTCCTCTGGGAAAAGGAGTGACACTTTCCCTACAGTGATGAACATTTTCACACTCAGTCATATCCTTCTCATAGCAGTGATTCTGAATCACTACTTTTATAGGTCATCTTGCAAATCCCATTCTCCATCTCCCACCTCCCCATTCTTTATTTTTATCCACCTCAAAACTCTCACTCCAAATTTCCAATGGAACACCACCCATTCTTTCTACTGTGCCCACTAAAATGCTGATTCCATAAGCAACAAAGTTCCTTTCATTCATAAAACTTTCCTTTTCTACTTCATCCATCCAACAGTCACTGAAATCTGGATCAATCATACTGACAACACCATGACTGGCCACTCTTTCTAGTAATGACTATACTTTTACTCATTCCTTAAGAGGAATTGTTTGAGGCTTGGGAGTTGGAATACTCCTTGCTCCCCATCACCACTTTCAGGTTCCTCCCTATTTGTATCAGTAAATAATCTCTTCTCCTTTGAGATCCATGTTATTCATATCTACCCTCCAATCAAAATCCTGTTAGCTTCTGTCTAATACCTCCAGGTCAGTCTCCAAAATCCTACCTTCTTATCAGAGGACTTCAACACACATTTAACTCTCTTAATAACCACTCATTTTTTTCCATCTGCTCACATCCCATGTTTTACTCTTTACCCTACCCAAGTCACAAAAAGGTGGCTATCCCCTTGATCATTCCATCACCCACAAATGCACACCTCCACATTCAAGAATCCTAAAATCCCCTTATATAATCAGAATCTATTGGAGTTCCACCTCTCGATCTGACTTCCCTTACAAAAACCTACTCTCACCATAACATCCAATTCCTTGATCCTTTAGTTCTCTCTCCTTCACTGGCTACTTTCTCCTCTTTTTCCCCATCTTAACCTCTTAGAGAAACAGTTTGACTCTACACTGTCTCCTCTGGGTTGCCATGTCCCTTTCCATATTGCAGATTGTGCCCTGCCAAGCCTCAACCTTGGATGACTCCCACCATATGTTGCCTTTGAGCCCACACACAGGCTACTGAATGTAGGTGGAGAAAAGCATGCAACTGTTCTGACTAAGGTCCCTATAAATATATGTTATACAACCTCAACTAGATTGTCTTTGCCACTAGGTAATCCTTCCACACCCTTTTTATGAACTCACCGTCCCACTCTCACAGAGTCTCTTCCATACCTTTTCATCCATCCTCAGACTTTCTATGGCTTTCCTTCTTTGCCCCACTCTCTCAATTGATCATTCTGCCTCATATTTTACAGAAAAAAACAACAACCCACTAACTGAGAACCCCCTCTTTTCCCTTCATCCTATGTTATTCGCATGCTTCTTTACCCCATCTCCTTTGAGGGGTAACCTTACTCCAAAGTCCATCCCTCTACCTGAACAAGTAATTCCTTCCCATCTTCTCCAAAAGATTACCTCTCTCTGTCATCTCCACTCTATAACTTAGCTTTAATCACTTTCTACTGGATTATTCTCAACTACCCACAGCCATATTCATGCCTCTTCCATCTTCAAAAAAACCTCATTTGATCCTTCCATTCCTATGATCTATCATCTTCTATATCATCTGTCTTTTGTGGCCACACTTCTTGAAAAAGTCATCAATAACGAGTTCCTCCACTTTCTCTCCTCTCACTTTTCTTTTAGCCTTTTACCATAGTCTCATCATTCCATCAGAATTGCTCTCTCCAAAGTTATCAATGATCTCTTAATTATCCAATCCAATGGCCTTTTCTCAACCCTCATCCTCCACAACTTCTCTACAGCCTTTGACACTGTTCGTTGCTGCCTTCTCTTCCCTACTCTCTCCTCTCTATTTTTTCAGGGCACACTCTTTCCAAATTCACCTTCTATCATTTCTCAGTGTACTTTGCTGGACTCTCACCCTGCTCAAGCCCACTAACTACAGATGTCCCACCGAGCTCTATTCTGACCACTCTTCTCTTCATCATCCCTATGGAGCTAATGATGCTGATCATTCTCAGGTATACCTATATTAAATTAACCTCCCTACTGGCCTCCAAACTCATATCTCCTGCTGCCTTTCGGATGTCACAAACTAAACGTCCAAGACTCGTTCTTAATCTCAGTATACTCAAAACTGAACTCATTATCTTTCCCCAAAACCCTGCCTCCCTCTCATCTTCCCTATTACTCTTGAAGGCAAAACCTTCTTCCCAATCCTTAACCTAGATGTCCTCCTCAACACCACACTATTTCTTACTATCCAAATACAATCTCTTGACAATGCCTTTTGATTGCACTTTTTGAACATCTCCCTAATACATTCCCTTCTCTCCTCTGATATTGCCAGCACTTTGATTGCCTCCATCACCTCATACTTGGACTATTACAATAGCCTGTTGGTGGGACTGTCTGCCTTCAGTCTTACCTCACTCCCATCCAATCTCCATTTAGCCACCAAAGTTATTTTTGTAAAGTACAAGTCCAGCCATGTCACCCTATTACTCAATAACCTTCAGTGGCTCCCCATCACCTCCAGAATAAAAGGCAAAACTCTATTTAGTGTTCAAAGTCCTTCATTACTGATGCCCCTTGTACCTATCCAGGCTTCTTATACCTTACTTCCCCTTCATATGCTTTTTGATCCAAGAGCACTGACCTCCTTGTATTCCATCAATTCCTCAGCTCAGAATATTTTCTCTGGCTGTTCCCCATTTCTGAAACATTCCCCCTCCTCATCTTCCTTCTAGTTTCCCTGCCTTTCTTAAGATCTCAACTAAAATACCATTTTCTATAGGAAATCTTTCACAGCCCCACTTAATTCTTCTACTTTCCTTTTAATTGTTTCTAATATTTTCTGCATATTGTTTACTTCTTGTTATCTTCTCATTAGATTGTGAGTTCCTTGACGGTAGTAACTATCTTTTGCTTCTTTTTGTATCCCTGGCATTTAACCTGATACATAGTGGGTGTTTAATACAATGTTGTCAAATTATCCATGCATATGTTTTAACAATAAAATCTTTATAAAAAAAGAAAATTAGAAAAAAAAAGAACTTCCCCCTCATACAAGAGTTGGTAGAAGTTTTATGTAGCATATTTGTTCTAACACGGCAACAAAAATAGATTTGCTTAGTGAAAATGTGAAATTGTATATCCATCAATCAGCCACTTGTGCGCCTAAGATGATAGGTCATAGATTTAGAGCTAATAGAAACTTAGTAGTCACTAGGTTCAACTCTTTCTTTTAAATTCTCCATTTTATTGGTGAGGAAAACAAGTCAAAGAGATTCAGTGACTTGCCCAGAATACCTAGATTTGTAAGTGTCTGAAGCAGAATTTGAACACAGAGCCTTCTGAATTCAAGTTCTATACAAACCCCCTAAGGCATACTTCATGAGTTGATGTTTATTTTGAATGAGTGATAGGGTAGCATGTGAAAAAGAAGCCCCTTGGAGTGGAGGAAGATTTGTATTTAAAGCTCCTCTGACTCGTACCGGTGGAGTTATTTTATCACTCAATGCCTGAGCAATTCTCTACAACTCTGAATCACAGAGAAAGTGCCCATGTGCATGGCAGAAGGAATTTCCTCAATCCAGAATTTCCTAGAGCAGTGAAAAACCAGCTCCAGTCCCTCCTCCCTTACCATCTATTTAGGAACAGGCAGGACACGCTGTCTGTAGGGTAGTAATTCTCCCTATTTAACCTTCCTTTTTAGTCCTGGCCTTGGTACAAGTTGTCCCTCATCTTGCTTATTCTTCCTTCTCACCTCCACTTCTTGGAACCCTTAACTTCCATAAAGATTCATGTTCCAGCTCCTTCTTCCAAGAGGACTTTCATAATCTTAACCACCTCTCCCCTCCCCATTTGTTGAGGATCCCCCCATACACACCCACATTCTCACACCTTGGGCATCACCCTACATGGATTGTGTATTGACTTGTCCACGTGCATATTGTCCTCAGCCTCTCTTCCCAACGTAAGCTTTTTGAGGGCCAGGACATTTTCATTTTTGCTTTTATAGCAAAGCTATAATGAATTATTTTTAAACCCCTTATCTCTAATGACTGTAGTCTACTGGGGGTTGTGAGTGGGGAGTGGAAGTAGAGTGGAATGGGGACCAGGAAGATGCAAGGTAAAACTCCAATAATTATGCAAGCTCTAAACCCCAAAGTTTGGAATACAGTACTAAATCAGTCAGCTAGTATTTGGGAGCACTTATTCTGTGTCAGGCCCTTAGCATTAGAGACCCATAGAAAGGCCAAAAAAAAGTGATTTATGTCTATTGAATTGAAATTGAATTAGCAGAAACCAAACAACTTTAGGGACAAAAAGACTGGATTCAAATCTAGCTTCTGACCCATCTGGGAGAACTTCTCAGCTGCCCCAAATAATTCTCTGGTACTCCAACTTAACAAAGCAGCTGCCGTCGTGCACTAAGGATGGAGTTTCCTTATTGGGAGACCCCAGAATGATCAAGTCATGGATGGGAGCAAGAAAGGAAAAAAGAAAATAAATTTAACTAACTGGGGGGAATGGGAGCTGCTTCATTTTGACATGTTTCTAATAGGGAGTTTTCATGCTCCTACTCACACACAGATGGAAAATGAAACAGGTATTGAATTTCCCTCTCTGTGCCAGGTCAACTAAGGATATGCTTCTTAGAGCTTCCTTCCCAAGGTCCCCAGAAGCTTATCCCATGGATATACACATATTTATTATTCATAATCAAATATGGCAACACTTTCAGGTCTTGTCTCATGTGTCAGCCTACTGATCTCCACAGAATGGACTAAACGAATGGCATTTTATATCTTCCACACCCTCTTCTCGATAACCCTGAAGCCCTCTGGGAAATGGCCACAAGACAGATGGCAAAGGGATAAAGTTTCCATCTAAGGTCATGCAGAGATTTTTTTTTTAGTCCTGTTTGCTCTCTGTGGTAGCTACGTGTCTCTTTCTCTCACCAATATCTCAATTATTTCCATGGGAGGAACACGCTCTCCCAACGCCTATCACAATAGATGGGGCACTGAGCTATTACTGAAGACAATAGAAATTGGGTTTCTATGGGCAAATTTTGATATAGTTGCATACGCAGAGCACTGGTGTCTTCCTCTGCCTGCCATGGCAAAAAGATGAAAGATGTCACTGCAGTCTATTCACTGAAGAGTATATAATATTAAGGTTACTAGGAAACTGCTCCAAATAGCTTTGTTTTTATGTAAATGGAGCTTTTGGCTCTCCGGTCCATAGTACACTAAGAAATACAAATTAAATTGACAGCTCCACTAGCAAATGTACCCATTGTCTATTATTGGCACTTAATCACTGTTTACTCAAGGGAGCAATTGACCTGATTTTTTTTTCTCCAGTTAGCAAAATCCCCTGTGGGTGGGGACTTTATTTTAAATTTCTTCTGAATACCTCAGTGTATTTTGTACACAACTGAGTATATATCAGGATTACAAAAACAAAAAGGAGGGATCACACATCTAAATCTTAAAGGGCACCTACACCACATCCCTTGCTTTACAGGTGAGGAAAGAAGACCCAGAGTCACAGGGCTGATATGTGGCAAATCCTAGATTCTAATTCCAATTCTTGATCTCCAAATCCAGTTCCTTTTCCAGTGAATCATACTTTAAATCATCATCTTTCCATTCGCAATAAAAATGACTGAATTTAGAAATCTCACACAATGGTATGAAATTTAAATAAAAATGAGGGGGTACTAAATCATACCTAAAGAGCCTTCATGTTAATTTAGAAAGCCACATATAAATATTGCTATTTTATTGTATTTTATTGTGTTAAATATTTCCCAATTACATTTTAATCTGATTCAGAAGCTGTACTAGGGAGTATTATGGGGGCTCAGCACATGTGGGCAGGAGGCCATGTGCTTGACACATCTGTTCTAACCAATTCCCTAGAAGTGAAGTGCTAAATCATGGTCACCTGCGCTCACAGAAGTAGATCTGACAACTCGGTGTATGAGCAATAAACGGAAGGATTTCTAAAGTCTCCAAAAAAAAGTTGATTATAGTTCTAACTTATTTCTAAAGAATATATGGAATCTATCAAGTCTGCCCCAAATATTACTTTCCTAAAATGTGAGTAATAAACCAAAAATAGGGTAGGGCCTCTGAGTTTTGCCCTATGGTGGAAAAAGTAGAGGACACTGAGACTATGTGATTCCTTCTTTACCTGCCATTGGGCTGAGATGGCTTCATCTCACAAGATGCTTCTGTCTGTCTCTCTCCCTCCCCCTTCTCTCTGTCTCTCTTTGTGTCTCTCTGTCTCTCTATCTTTGTTTTATATCCATCAGTCAGTGTCTGCCTGTTTCTTTCTCTGTCTCTGTTTCTCTGTCTTTATCTTATCTCCATCAGTCTCTGTCTGTCTGTCTGTCTGTCTGTCTGTCTCTGTTTCTCTCTGTCTTTGTTTCTCTGTCTTTCTCTGTCTTTGTCTTATTTCCATTAGTCTGTCTATTTGTCTCTTTCTGTGTCTCTTTGACTTATCTCTGTCTGTTTCTGTCTCTATCTTTGTGTGTGTATCTGTTTTATCGCCATCAGTCTGTCTCTTTCTGTCTCTGTTTCTCTGTCTCTTTCTCTGTCTTTGTCTTATCTCCATCAATCTATCTGTGTCTGTCTGTCTCTCTCTCATGTGTTTTCTGTCTTTCTTGTCTTATCTCCATCAGTCTCTCTGTCTCTCTGTCTCTCTGTCTCTCTCTCTGTCTCTCTCTCTGTCTCTCTCTCTCTCTCTCTCTCTCCTCTCTGTCTCTCTCTGTCTCTCTCTCTCTCTGTCTCTCTCTGTCTCTCTCCTGTCTCTCTCTGTCTCTCTCTCTGTCTCTCTCCTCCTTCTCGTCTCTCTCTCTCTCTCTCTCTCTCTCCTCTCTCTCTCTCTCTCTCTCTGTCTCTCTCTGTCTCTCTCTCTCTGTCTCTCTCTGTCTCTCTCTGTCTCTCTCTGTCTCTCTCTCTGTCTCTCTCCTCCTTCTCTCTCTCTCTCTCTCTCTCTCTCTCTCTCTCTCTCTCTCTCTCCTCTCTCTCTCTCTCTCTCTCTCTCTCTCTCTCTCTCTCTCTCTCTGTCTCTCTCCTCCTTCTCTCTCTCTCTCTCTCTGTCTCTCTCTCTCTCTCTCTCCTCCTTCTCTCTCTCTCTCTCTCTCTCTCTCTCTTCTCTCTCTCTGTCTCTCTCTCTCTCTGTCTCTCTCTCTGTCTCTCTCCTCCTTCTCTCTCTCTCTCTCTCTCTCTCTCTCTCTCTCTCTCTCTCTCTCTCTCTCTCTCTCTCTCTCTCTTTCTGTTTCTCTGTCTTTGTCTTATCTCCATCAGTCTGTGTCTGTGTCTGTCTGTCTGTCTGTCTGTCTGTGTTTTTCTGTCTTTGTCTTATGTCCATCAGAGTGTGTCTGTGTCTGTCTGTCTGTCTCTCTCTTTGTGTTTCTGTTTCTCTGTCTTTGTCTTATCTCCATCAGTCTGTGTCTGTATCTGTCTGTCTGTCTGTCTCTGTTTCTCTCTCTCTGTCACAACACACACACACACACACACACACACACACACACACACTTCCAAGGCTCGGTTGTTCCCTATGCAGACACACTCTAGGAAAATCCCCACCACAATTCCAAATACTGCCAGTGGCCACAGTTACAGAAACTGTCCCTGACAGTCTTAGGTGCTGTCCCCGTGTGCTTTAAAACCAGCCTGTGTTGACTTTCCTCCCCATCACCCTTTGATGTAGGTCAGCATCCTCAGTCCAGGTTGGAGGATAAGGATCCAGAGGAATGGAAAGGTCAGGCCTTTCCTGACACAAAAGCTCGATCGGGAGGACAGCCACATCTGTATTTAACATCTTCCCGGAGCCCGTTTTCTAGCTGATTCTACAAGGACATGATAATTGGATATGCAAGAGAGCTTCAGATCCTGCCTCAGCCTATCAAGGGGCATTGTGCACTGCCATAGGCCATTACAAGGTTCTCTTTAATATTTTAGCAAAGGTTTCCATTGAACGACCGTTTTAATTAACTTCTGGTGCTTGTGCATGCTTGTCAGGCTATTATGCGACACCACCCCTGTTACTCACAAACGAGGCGAAGCTTTCCAAAGCCCAGGGAAAATTAAGAGAAAAAAGAAAGAAAGGGAAAACCTGGGGATGAAATCTTAGCTCTCTCTCCCTGTCAGAAGAAGGGGGCACAAGAAAGAAGGCTTTCCTGGGGAATCAAGGCGGGGAAATAGGACTGAGTGAAAAACAAGTGTCTCAGCAAGGAGCAGCCTTCCAAAAGGCAAGTCTGAGAATGCATCTGCCAGCTCCTTGGTGAAAACTGTGTGCCCTCGACCAGCCACGGCTGATGAAATCTAGCCCAAGGAGAGCCCAGTACAGCGCCAGGAGTCTCTCAGGACTGGCTTGTTCCAACCTCTGCCCTCCTTAGCTGCCTGCTAAAAGTCTTCAGCTCACATGGGTGAATCACTAAAATGGCTGAAAATTGTCAAAATAACCTCCAAGAAACAGATGGCTCTGAGGGCTCCTGTCCAGATGCCAGAAACCCCATATGCATGCCAATCTGTGTTCCAGAGCACACCATTATCCTTTAAATTATATTTTCCCTCCTTCTGCCATGTATGTTTTACCATAATTACAAGGCTCCATTTTTTTTCCAGTGATCAAGAAAAATCAAAACCTCTCAGCCATGAACCTATAAATAGAAATGTGCTACATTTCCCCCAAAGTCCACACTCGAGACTTCACCCTCCTCGTTTGAGGTCCTGATAAATGGGCCTGAATGAATCCTTTTCATGTGTTTAGGGGGCTCTTTGATTTTTTTTTCCATTTCTGCTGTGGTATAAGTTTTCCTCGTCTCTAAAAAGCACCTTAGTTTGAGAGGGCAGGGCTCCCTGCTCTCTTTCCAGCTGGACTAGAAATCACACACATCAGTCGTCTCAGAAAATAAATTGATCACCTTAGAGTTTTCTGAGCTGGGATGACAGGCAGAAAGCAAGCAGATTTTCTAATTCAGCTCAATATCTAGTCTTTCCAACTCACAGCCTTGGGATTCACTTGTAATTAACTGACTCCTGATATATCCCAAACATGATGAAAATATATTTTTCTCTTTCTGAAAGGAATGCTAAATTTTGAATGGGAACTAAAAATGGAAATATAAGAGCAGCAGAAAGAGAACAAAACTTAAAATTAGAAGACACAGATTCAATTCTCAAGTATGAGACTGGCTGTGTCTGTGTTCATGGACAACACACAATTTATCTGAACCTCATTTTATCTATAAAATGGGAGCAATAATGATATCACCTGCTTTTCGTGTTAGAAGAACTTCCTAATTGCTGAAGAAATGGAAAAAAGCGAGTGAGCTATTGCTCATTATTATGCTATAAATACTATTAATAATAACAATAATCACTAATAGTCATAATAGCTAGTGCTTATGTAGTGCATAAAGGTTTACAAAGCCCTATCTAAATATTATCTCATCTGATCTTCCCAATAATCCTGGGAGTCAGGTGCTACTATCATTCCCACTTTACAGATGAAGAAACTGAGACAAACAGAAGTCAGGTAAATCACCTGACTCAGACTCACACAAAAACAAGAATCTAACTCAGGTCTTCCTGATTCCGAATTTAGAACTCTATTATTTCACCAGCAAGCTGAGGGACAGCACAGTATAATGGGTAAAAGTTAGCAAATTCAAGTCCTGATTGACACTTAACTAGAAGTATGATCTTGGGCAAAACACTTAACCAGAAAGTCTTCCAGACTTTAAAACTTTAAGTTGCAGAGCAGATTCCAATCTGTATCGTCAAGGCAAGGGGTTTCCTGACTAATAGTCCAATGAAATCACAGGGTCCAGACCTTCTTTCCACAAAGCTATAAATTTAAATTGTTGTTAACTTTTTGGGACAATGGATTCCTTCAGTAAAAGTTCCCCCACACTAATGATATCATAAATCCAGGGGAAAATATCTGGAAATTACACAGATTCCATGAAATCCCAACTACATGGCTTTGCCACAGTATGGAGGTGACACTGGATTCTCAAAGGTCACACTGAAGCATAAGGGCTGGAGGGATTAGAAAGATTCCAGACTTGCCTAGGACCAGTGTTGGACAGCACGTCTCTTGATCAACAGCCAACAGAACTAGGTCCAGAGACATAAATTACGGGGTTTGCTGCAGGGTGATCAAATGTTTTCATTCACAGAAATTCTTGAAGTTGCTATTTTCAGTTATAAAGTCCTGCTTTCTCTCTGGTGGGACACTTGGCTAATCACTGACCTACCCAGCAGTCTCAGGAGCTCTCTTACATTGGAAATTATATAGAAGACACAGATCTGCATTAATAGAGGAGTTTTCCATAAAGAAAGTGGCCTATATTAATGAAATCACAGTTTTGGTCAAAAAGAGGGAGAGAAGGGAAAGACAAAAGAGTAAGACTATCTGGGTCTGTTTCTCTCTGTCTTATCTCTTAATGTCTGTGTCTCTATTTCTATTTCTCTCACTGTTTCTCTGTCTCACTGTCTTTATCTCTGTCTATCTTACACACACACACACACACACACACACACACACACACACACACACACACACACTTCCAAGGCTCAGTTGTTCCCTAAGCTTGCAACGAAAGAAGCCTTCTTTGAGGAACAGATTTTACCAAAAATACCTATTATTGATCAGCAACCAAGTTCAAAATCAAGAAAACTGTGATACTAATGATGAAGCAACATTTTAGTCCAATAAGAACTTAATTTTACCTTCTGTGACTTTCTAGAGGTTTTTACTTCTATTCAGCAGATGGTTATAGCCCTTCTACAGAGTAACATGGGTCAATCCTATAGTTGTTTTGCACTAACTGAACCCCAAGACCAGAATATCTAGCCTCTGGCTCTTGAAATCCATGTTTTTCTTCAAGACTAGTCAAATAGCTGCCTCCAGGTATTATGATTTCTCCCTCCCTGAATTCCTTTATATTTTGCTTTCCTTCCTTTCTCCTTCCCCTCATCTGTCTTTCTCTCTCTGTCTGTCTGTCTTCTGTCTCTCTCTCTCTCTCTGTGTCTCTGTTTCTGTGTTTCTGTCTCTGTCTCTCTTCACAACTGTTCTCTACATTTTTTTAGGATTAGAGTATATGTATATGTAGAGAATGCTCATGCAGAATTTTAGTCTACATTGTAAAGAGAAAATTTTCACACACTGTTCAAAACTACATGTCAGTTTTCCCATAGGTTCTTATTGAAAACTGGGGGTGTGAAGCTCCTATTTTCATAAACAAAAAAGAAATTTTCCCGATTTATTTGTTTCATTTCCTTGAATTGAGTACCTTGCATATTGTTAACATACCTAAGATGTTTGAAAAGATACACAATAGTCATTAGATCAAAATAATAATAATAATAATAATAATAATAATAATAAAACTTCTACATCCAAGATTTTGTGGTTGTAGAAAAATATCTTTGTTTTCTTGGCAAATTCAAAGTAGCTCTTTTAGCTGAACCTCTGCAGTTGAGGCTCTTGAAGTTCAATCATCAATTAAAAATAACCAGTATGCAAGCACTTTAATTAGATTTTAATTATTAAAGTATGAGATGGATGTTGATTGAAGTCATAACTACTTTGGACACAATTTCCTGCCTGCAGCTAGTTTGGATGCCTGAGAGGCTGAGAATGAGAAAAAGGGAGACAGCACCAAGTAGTAGACCGTGATGGTACCTTAGCCAGGAGCTCTAGGGATTAGGATTTGATAAGAAACAGGAGAGAGCAGCCAACTTAGTGAGCTGTGTTCAGGCTTGCCTCTGTGTACATGATCTTTAGTGAGTATTCTCTTTTTAGTGCAGTAAATCAGCATTAAAAATCCACGTTGAATGACAATAACTAATGTAGAGATAATTCCTATCTGCACTATAAAGTTCCCAATGCGTAATGCACCCTGAATGAATTCACTACTTGGATTTTCTATGCAAACTCTAGCAATTCTGAAATATTTTCTCTTTTTTATAAAATAAAATTTTCAATTCAAGGAAAGTAAGGATAAATATTGATGTTGGATTTAAAAAGAATTTTCTGTTTGTTTGTTTTTTTCATTTTTAAATTAAAAAGCATTTTTTCTTTTCTTTTTTTTTTTTCATTTTTCAATATTTGCCTTCTCTCTCTTACAAAATGTTCCCTTTGGAATTAATGTCACCCTGTAATGAAAAAAAAAAAAAAACAGAAAGCCAATGCTGAAGAATATAGTCCAATTAAAATGGGTAACAATAATGATCTAGGAAAGAATGTTGCTGGAAATGATATTTTCAATGTTTATTTCTTTAACCAAAACCCAAAGGGCGAAGATTGATTCGGTATATGGTTTTCTTTTCTTTTTGTACTAGAGCTTCAGCTGCATAGGAATAGAAAACTTTCAGTGAGAAAACATACTCTATCAACATAGAGCTACATTTGTTCTGAGATTTATAATTTAAGAGAGTTGCCTAGAGCAATGAGTAAAATTCAATGACTTGCCCAAGATAACTCAGTAAAAAGACAAGTTTGTACCAAGATATTCCTGGCACTGATGACCAGTTTACCATCCTCTTTGCCAGATGGCATAGAAATAACTTTAAAATAGAATTTGGAATAATAAAGAATATTTTTCCTTTGGGGACACAATTTTGCTTATTTTCCTGTGAACATACTGAAACTATTAAAAAATCAAAAGACAATTGTAGTCCACATCTTATTATTTTTCATTCTTCCAATCACTCAATAAAAAAAATAACTTAAATATCTACCATAAACAGAATACTCTGGTAGACATTATAGGAATACCTACAGCCCCTGTTCTCTTAGAGCTTACACTTTACTAGGGAATATGATACCAACACATGTAATTATGAAACAAAATAACTTTTAAGTGTATAAGAAGAAAATTTTTTCAATGCTATGTGGGGTCTGAAATGGGATCTTTTCTAAAAGAGCAAAGGGAAGTTTCCATGCAGGAATCTGAATTAGATTCTAAATTCTAGGCTAGTCAGATTTCCCACAGTTGGAAAGAAGGGAAGAAAGGGAAGAGAAGAGAATTTTAGGTAAAAGGAGGAATAAAAACAAAGGCATAAAAGTTGAAAGTCTTGAAATAAATATAAGGCACAATTAGTCCAATGGGCTAGAATGTGGAGGACCTGGAGGGGAATAGTGTATAATAAGGCCCCCAAAGTCAAGTGGTCCTAACTTGTAGAGGGTTGGAAATGCCAAATTGGGTTTAAATTTCATTTCATACATTAGAGTGAATCAATCACTGACATTGGTGTAGATCTCTTCTGTACACAACAAAAATAAAAAAGATTACTTTCCAAAGCTGATCAATGCAATAATCAATTATAATTTCAGAACAATATTGATGCAGACATCTTCCTCTCCTCTTGGCAGAGGTAGTGGACTAAAGTTTTAGGATGGAACATTTTCAGACATGAGAAATGTGAAAATTTATTTTTGTTTGATTATGCTTTTTTAGAAGAAAAATCTTTGAGGGGAAGGATGAAGGAGTAATGCTAGTGGTACAAAACTAAAAAGAAAAGCAATATGAAATAAAACATTTTAAGGATACAAAAGCATGACAGTACACAAAAATTTGATCTAAAAGTCAGGAATCCCTGGGTTCAGATGCCACTTCTGATGTAACACTGATACATCATTTAACTTCTCAATTGCCCAAGTTTCTCTTTGGAAATCTCAAAGTACAGGTTCCCAAGAAGGGACTGTGAGAGGACATTCACTGCTAGGGGAGTTTCTTCACCAGGAAAGTTTCCTGTAACCTGTGGTTCTCGAAGTCTGAGGGCTATTAAAACAATTTTCATAACAACACTGATGTTGGCAAATGTCAACAAATGTAACTCATGTAGACAACAGCTCTCTGAGGGATGTTCAATTTGGAAAAATGAATCTGAAAGCAAAAAGTCTGAGAACTGCTGCTCTATACTAAGAAAGTCACAGATGCAGCCTCTACCAGTGAATCTATCTATCCCTACTCCAAAGAGAACAGAAGGAAGTTCAGGAGGAGACTAGCAGCACAATTTTGTTGCCATTGCCTTAAAGTTAATACATTTGTTGTTGATGATCATGATCGTGATGATGAAGAACACTTATTTGTTATCCTGGGCAAGTCATTTAACACTGTTTGCCTCAGTTTCCTTGTCTGTAAAATGACTTGGAGAAGGAAATGGCAACCCACTCCACTATCTTGCCAAAAAAAAGCCCTAATTGGATCACAAAGAGCCAGACATGATTGAAACAACTGGACAGCAACAACATTCTACAGTTATGAATATAATCATCTTTCTAATCATCTTTGTATATTGGAGTTTTAATATTTTATTAGTTCAGGTCATTTTTTAAAAGAGAGAAAAACTATCAAAAGTATAAGTAATTGATTTAAAAAAAAGAGAAACCAGAGATTTGAAACCTGATGGGAAAAGAAGAAAAAGTAGGAGGAGGAAGGAGAGGAAGAAAAGAAAGAGGAGGAAAAGGAGAAGGTAGAGAAGGGAGAAGAAATAGTAGTAGTCATGGCTAATGGCAGAGAAAATAAAGTGGAGAGACATTTTGAAGATAGAATTGATAGAACCTGAAAACATTAAAATATAGAAACTGAAAAAAAAGAAAAAAATTAAGCATAACAAAAAATTGCAAAAACGTAAGGTTGGGTGAATTCTGATAGCATGAACAAAAAAGTAGGGAATTCAGAAGAAAGAATAAACTTGGGATCAAAGTTAGTGAACTTCAAGCAAAATACATTAAGCTTAAGATTAACTCATAAAGACAGAAATGCCATATAGGCATTTGGAAACATTGGTCTGAAGGACAAAGCCAGAAGCATAGGTTTGGTAAACATTATCCAAGAGGTGGCAGTTCATACCACAAGAATGAAAGCTATTGTTAAGAAAGGATAGATAAAAGAGAAATTAACTGAGACATAAATTTGAGAAATATCATCATGACAGCATTAGAAAATAAAGAGAAATCACTAAAAGCGATAAAGAAAAAAATTAATTTTAGAAGAAAGAATGTAAGAAAGGAGAAGAAATTCAGAAGGTGAGTCTATTTAACAAAATCAAAAAATATAAAAATAGTAAAGGAAGATGAAGATGAAGGAAAAGCCCATTATATTTTCCATAAGGCCATTGCTGTTGATCATTAAGAGAATTAGCTGTGTCCTAAAAGGTAGAAGAATCAAACTATAAGATGTTAAGAAGCAAATTAATGATGAGAAAAGTGAAAGTATTAAGAAAAATCAATTTAACAAACTCAAAAATAAAAAATAATACATAGAAGGATCACATGAAAGCTTTTTGAAGACTGTGGAAGTTAATATTTTTTATTTTGTTTGTGTACATGATTCTGTGATTTTATTGGTATAGAGTAGTGATGTCACATTCAAATAGCAGCAAGGGCCACAAAATTATATAAGGATCTCCTGCAGGCCATTTATTAAATTAGAAAACCCCATATTAACACTAACTATATTCTCCTATTTTTTTATTTTTTAAAAACATTTCAGAGGATAAATATTGCTAAAATTTGTGATCGAGTAGTATTACCCAGGTGAAATGAAAGTTTTATAGGCATTCTTCCAAAAATTAAACATGAGGTTGGTACTCCAAGTATGCAAATAGGGACAAAGACCCCATATGATAAACTTTAATATATGTTTTAAAGGTATAAAGCACTCACAGATAGAAGATGACATGAATTACGGACTGATGTCCAACAATCTTAGTAGCAATTGACAGGTGACATAAAAACTGATTCAACCTTCTTTCTA
Source organism: Sminthopsis crassicaudata (assembly GCF_048593235.1). Lineage (NCBI taxonomy): Eukaryota > Metazoa > Chordata > Mammalia > Dasyuromorphia > Dasyuridae > Sminthopsis > Sminthopsis crassicaudata. The sequence continues at coordinate 48,449,712 of NC_133619.1, forward strand.
GATCGTCTTTGCATTTACTTGTGAACATAGAATCAGCAAAAGATTAATGTCTGTGCCCAGATTTTCCTCTATAGTTTTGCCATTACATCTGGGGGGCCAAAATAAATGTTACACAATGAGTCACCAAGCATTTTCTCTCTACAGTCTGACTGCCAAAAAGGATTTTACAGGCATAAGGGTCAACCATACAACCATAAGTCTCGTTTGTTTGGATGAAGAAAGAATTAGAAATTAGAAATTCTTAGAAAGAAGATCCAGGAAAAGATTCCTAAATAAGCAAATAGTCTATAGATAGCTTATGGATAAGTGAGAGAATAAATGAACCATTTCCTAAGTAGCTCTTCCCACTTAATTTTTTTTTTCCTGTAAATAAGTTATTAATCACAGATGTTGGATCTAATTGTGTGATAACTTTTCCTTGGAAGACAGAACTATTCAAGAGAGAAGAGCTTAGTTCCCACCCTGCACCTCCAACCGAAAAAGCAGTAAAGAATAGCCAAAAGCCCAGCACGCAAGATTTCCTTTATTCAATGCTTTCCTGGAGAGTTTCCTCATGAGGCAACTATCCTGGAGTTCCTCCTTCTCTTTTCTCTATCCCCGACCACTTTCAATCTCTACTTCCTGCACTACAACAATTCTAAAGGAATAAAAATGGAGTATTGTTTTGACAACTCCACCATAGGATTAAACATATTCATTGAAAGTATACAAGGCAATTCATAAAAAATAGATATTATATATAAACTACATGTAAAATGTTAGCTTATGTCACATAATGATGTGTTATAAATAACTAAAATAATCAATATAAAAACAATACTTTGTAGATAAATTTATAGTAGCTCATACGTGGAAGGTTTCTCATTTATATAAATGCGCATTATCATAAATCATACAATAAAGAATATAAGACAACATAATATATAATGATAATGCTGTATACCATTAACATATATAATTATAATATGTTATAGAGCAGCAGTGTGGTGAAGTTAACAAAGAAAATCAGCAAGACTTGGATTTAAGCTCTTGCTCAAACATACTCTGCCTGTGTAATTCTGGGAAAGTATCAGCTCCGAAAACTTCTCTTAGGTCTTGCTACTTACACAGAAAGTTTCAAATCTGCATCAACAAAAGAAGCTCCTCACTTCTATAGCAATTAATCAACCACTCAATGAACAAATATTTATTAAGTACCTGGCATATGCTAAGTACTGGAGAATATAGTAATATAGTGGTTCTCAAAGTGTGATCTGGGGTTGTGAGGGTACCTGAGACTTTTTCAGGAAGTCTACAAGATTAAAATATTTTAATTTTGCATATAATAATATGCAATAATAATATCAGTGGATATAAACAAAACTCTTGGGGGGATCTTGAAGAATTTTAATATAACAATTCATATGCACATAATTATATTTATACATACACATATACACACTACACATATGTTTATATATTTTCCTCTATTCATATATAGAGACATGTATACAAGATGCTTACTTGGATTTTTGCTCATTTAGTCTTCTTAGCTTTTCCTATCTAACGGTTCCAAACATTTTAATACCATTACATAGT
>NC_133619.1:48456289-48513789 GCF_048593235.1 Sminthopsis crassicaudata
TCTCAGCAAATCAGTCAGGCTATGTTTTGAGCTCATTGTCCATATTGTCAGTCCTCAAAAGTTCCCTGAAGCTTCAGAGAGATTTTATTATCCTCTTGGCACAAACATTTCCAGCCCTTTACTGTACTTTCTAAAAATCCAGGGGTCAAAAAATCTTATAAAAGCAAAAATCCCAATTATCCCAAATAGAGAATTATTCAGATCCAGCAAACAAAAGACATTTTACAAAGCTTATCAGAGGTTACTTTTTATCTATTATTTATAAAATTTCTGTCTTAATACTTGCAAAGGCCTTCTGCAAACCAAAGACAAAAAGAAAAAAGGAAAAAAACACAAAGAAAATTAAATTTCCTATATAACGGAAGGAAAGTCTGATCCCCACAGAGCTTATGACTAAGGGATTGGTGCTATGCTAAGATAAAAAGATTTCTAATTGAATTTTTAAACCAGTCTATTCTTTTCTGATATAAGGCAAATGATTAATTCTGTCTGAGGTGAACATATCCATGCATTGAACTTGAGAGTGCAGGAAATCCAGAAGTCCTTTCATAGATCCCACCAACATTCATTTGAACAATAGTACTAGAAGAATTGTCCCTACATTATTGGGGGGAATAATCTTTGAGAATCCTATCCTGTGTTTACAAGTATCTTTTTAAAGGAATCCTATAGGGAACATATTTAGTATTTAGGGAGGAAATATCACAAATCTCAAACCTTTCTCACATTGTTTTTATACCTATTATCATTCAGAAAATTCAGGGAATATTCTTCCCAACAGGGGTTCTTAACCTGTGATCCTGGTGGATCCATGAATAGGCCTCAGAGAACTTTGTGAGGAAACATCTTTGTTTTCACTAACATTTAAGTAAAATTTAGCATTCCTTTCAATTATTAAGGGAAAAAGAACATTTGGAGATATGGTCCAGACTATCAGACTGGTCTATATCCCAGAAAAGGTTAAAGAATTCCTACTCTAACCCAAACTTGAAGATTGCCAGCATATAGCATAAAGTGAAAAGAATTATGCTTTTAAAAGCACAAATAATCCAAATATAAGCCTACTTTGAAAAGCCAGAAAAACATGGTAGAAAATGTGTCTGAGCTATTACCAGCTCTGTAACCTTTAATAGCACGAATTACAAGTGAACTTAATGAATCCTAGGTCAAAAGTTTAGATGGTGGCATATGGAAGTAAATTGGGAGTCCTAAAGTAACTGAAGACATTTTCTAGTATGTAGTTAAGATAATTTTATTCATCCTTTTTATTTGCCCTAAATCCCCACTTTAATGTTCCCAAGATCAAGGCCAAGTAAAATAGAGTGCTCATATAGCTCTTTATGTTCTAACTATGCTCTAAACCTGCCTTTTGGAATTCAAGGTCATAGCTAGCAAAAACATAAATAAAGTAGCTATAAATGTTAAAGGTTATGGGCAAAATCCCTGGGTTTTATTCCTGTTCATGTACGCTGTGCCTTTTAATGTACAATATAACTTAAAGCACATTCAAATTAATATTTTTAAAGCAAAATAACAGGTTCACTACAACTGAAATGTAAAGGCAGTAGAAATGGCTTAGTAAATAAAGTGATGCACTTAGGGGCCAAAAAACCTTAGTTCAAATTCTGCCTAAGATACACTCTAGCTATGTGACTCTTGGACAGGTCATTTAATCTCTTTGCACAATGGAAAACTCCAATCTCTGTTGGTGGAGATAGTTCCTCCAGAGAGAGTCTTTTTTCTGTAATCTAGTTAAATCCTATATGCCTCAAGTGTTTCTGTACCACTAAAATAAAAATAACAGCTAATATCTTGATTCTCCCTATAAAGAAAGAATAAAAAAGTTACGAGGGAGCCCAATTTTATTGCTATGTGCTCTACAGAATCCAGGGTATAAGGGGGGGGGGGTTCAGGGAAGGTTTAACACTCTTAGCTGTGGGTCTAAAAAGCTGTAGCAAGTGCAATAGCCATGCCCCGGTAACTAACTGGGTTGGGGACCACTGACACCCACGATGTGAAGGCTTTTCCCCACAGAATTGGCAGATGAGAACAATTTATCCAGGCAGCCATGAAATCAGCTGAAGCAGGTGCTGGACAGCGGTTAAACACCAAAGACCAAGGTCATCCACTGAATGACCAGTCATCTTAACTTCTGTCTTCTCATTAAACTTGATGATTCTGGAAGAGAGAGATGATTGGATGACCTGGATGAGGGGGATGATTTTGTGTATCTCAGCCACATTTCAATGCAATTCACATGCAAAACATTATTCTAAGGAATCCTTGGTCCTCTTCAAATCTAAGGACAAACAAGAACATAATCAGTTTGCAGCAAAATTATCTGTCTCCTCCACCACTGTACGAAAATATATCTTGGCAAGAAATCACATCATTGATTTTGCTTTTTGTTGATTGGACAGATTTTCACATTTGGAAGAAATTATCTTTTCAACTTTCTTCTGTTCTCAGTGTGCCTGATTCTTTAACAGTAAAAATTCAGGAGGTGGTCTTACCTTTTCTTCCTGTGGACTATTTGGCTATATCTCTAAATTCCCACCTCCATGTCTGCCAGAGGCTGCTTGAATCAGGGGGTGCCCAGGCTGCAAAGAGCCAGCCTGGCCTCAGGTGGGCCCCATGCCAAGGGAAGCAACTGCAGAGCCCCAGTGGGCATGCCATTCGGAAGACACATTCTATATTAATGATGCATACTAATGTTCTTTACATTGTAATTAGAAATGGTTGAGTTAAGATCACTCACTGAAACCTTAATGAGCAAAGGAAACCTCACCTTCTGTTCCATTCCCAAGCAACTTTGTAGATGAGGAGAGAGTGTCCACATTTGGGGGGAATATTTTTTAACTGGGGTTCTTGCTATATACCCAGTTAATAAATAGTTAATTAAGTTTGACTGGCCAAAAGTCAATGAAAATCACAATTCTTGTTAGTGGAAGGAATTCTATCAACAATGGGAGTTTCCCTCACACTTTAGATATGTGCATAATTGAAATTGAAAGCTTGGCCTGACTTGCTACTTGTCAAGAGAAAATATCAAAGAAACTCATTAAAAAGCCATTACATATTCTGAGCTGAAAATGCTAGTGATTTCCACTTCAAAGTCAAGAAAGCACCAGGAAATGGGAGGGGAGTGTGTGTGTGTTGAGAGTGAGGTTGAGGGGGGTTAGAAGAAAAGGAAGTTTTTTTGTGAGTTGAAAAAACACATTATAGAGAGTTTTTTTGAAACACACACACAAATCCTTTAGAAATAAATGACAATTATCCGGCTCTTTACAAATATTATCTTCTTTTAGTTTCAATAATTCTGAAAGTGAAATGCTATTATTATTTTCATTTTACAGATGAAGAAACTGAGACAAATGACAAGCTTAGGGTCAAAAAGCTAGTAAATGTCTAAGGTTGTTTATGAATTCAGTCTTTTCTTTCTCGAGATCCAGCACTGGGATCTAGTCTATTTAAATTAACAGAAACAATTCTATATCTGGATTGATACCTAAGGAGCCATCCTAGTTTGAAAAGAGGCCCTTCTCTGTCTCATTTCTTCCCCAGTCTTTTACACCGATTAGGCTTTGCCTCATTCAAATTGAAACCTGCTAATAGATTTTAGTTTCCAAAGGCCGAACTCTCCCACTGCTTCGAGGTCATCTCCCCTCATCCTGAACTCTTGCCTGGCCATTGGACCCAGATGACTCTGGAAGAGAAAGTGGAGGCTATTGACATTGCTCAGCTTTCCTCCACTTCAATCCAATTCACTTGCTTGCCATGGCATCCCCTCCCTGTTGTCATGGTCTTTTTCCAGAGTGAAGGACAAACAGACAAACAAAAGCTATTGAAGAGTTTTAGATTTGCTTTCCTTTTTTCTAGGAATACCAAATTATGGCCCAAAATTCCTGGGTTCACTGAGGATATCTTTGTGAGTCAGTTGTTTTTTTTTTTTTTAAATACTGCTGTCAAATTTCTTTGCCCATGGCTCAATCAACAAGAATACCTTGAACTCTTCTGGTTTTACTTGCTTCACTTTCCATCCTGCTAGAACTCCATGGTCAGTCATGTCTGCCTCCTCACAGTACCCAATGACTTTCTGCAATTCATGCCTTGCCATTTCCCACCCCCCAAGCAACCCTGCTGTGATGTCTCTGCTCCCACTTCCACACTGGCCTAACTTGCAAAGCCATGGATTCTTGTTTTTGTTATAAATTCATCCCATCTGATTCTAACTGGGCCCTCACTGCTACACGATCATGCTTTAAAAAATTTTAAAAAGCTTTTAGGAATCATCATCAAATTCCACAAATCAACATTAACAAGCAACAGCAAAAGCAGAGCTGACATTTCTATTTAACCTCCAAGTGAGAGTAAGAACCCCTTATACATATAGCATTTGTATTTATTATTATTTATTACTATTATATAATCATAATTATTATATTATATATAATTATTAATAATAACAATTTATAATGTAATAATTATTTTAAACATAGCATTTGAAGGTTTGCAAGATAATTTTTTTCTGAGGCGATTGGGCTTAAGTGACTTGCCCAGGGTCACACAGCTGGGCAGTGTTAAGTGTCTGAGGTCAGATTTGAACTCAGGTCCTCCTGACTTCAGGGCTGGTGCTCTATCCTCTGCCCTATCTTACTGCCCCTTTGCAAGGCATTTTTACCTAATCTCATCTCAGTGACTATTTTCTGCTGCATTCATATCTTATATCTTCAGATATGAGATACCCCTTTGAGGTAGATAGAATCTGTAGTATTATCCTCATTTTACAGATGAAGAATCAGTGCTGAAATAGACTAAATAGCATGGTCATCTTCAAACAGCTCCATGATTGTAAGCTTCTTGAAGGAAAGTATTTTTTGACTCTATTTGTATCCCAAGTGCTTAGCATAGTCCCTAGCTCATAATAAATATTTAATAAATACTTATTGACTGATTCTTGTCTAAAAGTCCTTCCCTCAGTCGTCATCTCACCACCCTTTCTAGCCACTTATCTACCTACCACTCTACTTCTCTGACAAATTTCTCAAAAGCCTCATACTTCATTCTTTCAATAGCCACATTCACTTGTGAGTTTAGACCTAAAATAATTCATTTCCAGTTCTATATTTACCAGTTATAACTTTAATCAAGCCAAAAGACTTCTCTATGTCTCAGTTTTTACTTTTGTAAAGCAGATAATAATAATAATAATAATAATGGCATTATATTAACCACTAGGGTTTTAACTTTATGAGGAACCCAGGAAACCCCTCAAAAATCTCAAATTCAACATAGCAAATTTTTATAAATTATTTTAGATTGACTGATGAACAAAAGTCAGTTCAACCCATCTCCCCACTCTGCTTGTCTAATATCAGTCCTTCTCCCAACTCCCCTATTTCTGTTACTCTTTGTCACTTAGACAAACCTCGGAGTAGCTTTTGAGCTTTTTCTCCAATCTTTATTCCTCCATTCCTATTTGGCCACCAGCTCTTCTCAATACTATTTTCTGCTGTGTCACTTATATCTTGTAGTATTAATGAGTGACATTTTTATTCCTGTTACCATTCATCTATCTGTCACTTTGACTTGGACTTTTGCAATTGCTTCTTCACCTCTATTTTATTTCCTGTTCTTCCCTCACCTCCCTAAAGAACATCTTTGGTCATTTTACTCATCTGCTTAAAAACCAACTGTGGCTCTCCATTGCCCTCAACAAATGAAGTAACAATTTCAGTCTAGCAATCAAGCACTTTCACAATATGATTCTAGATTGCCTTTTGTTACTCCTCACCTCAGACCCATAATCTAGTGTAATTGAACTCACTAGAGCTCCCTTTTCCTAATTGTATTGCTTTCACATCCCATCCACCTCATAATTGCACTCGATTCACCCTCCTTGGAATTCTTCAGACCAAAACTTCTCTGACTGATCACCATTACCAAGGGCAAGAAATAATTCCCTTTTGTACTTTTTTTCCCAGCACCTAAGTCAATACGTGGCACATAGTAGGCATTTAATAATTACTTTTTCATTCATTCATTACCTTTTCTATATCTTTGCATTATAGCCTTTAGTCTAATCAGAGAATACTTTCCCAAACTCATTCTATTAAAATCTGATATGTCCTTCAAGATCCAACACAAATTCTATTTCATGGATCCTTTCCTAGTTCCTCCCACTCTACAAGATGTGGGTCCTTAACTATTTTGTGTGGTGTTGACCCTTTTAGACATTTGATGATATCCATGAACTCCTCAGAATCATGTTTTTAATAGATAGATTTCCAAAAGAAATGGTGTATTGAAATACAGTTATCAAAATATTTTAAGCACTTTCATGTAAGGTTAAGACTTTCTGCTACAGGATATGAACTCTCCCATCTGCGTACCCAAGAACCTTGCTTTTAATTTTCTTCTAGAATAAATTTTTTGCCTTCTATTGTGGTTATTGCATATGTCTCTTCTCTTCTATTAGATTATATGTTCCCTATTACCTTTTTATCATCCACATAGCATGATGCAGAGTTTTGTACATAGTGGGAGCTCAATGCTTGCTGATTGAATAAAAGATGCTCCAGAGTTACCATAAGGATAGTAATGTGCCCAAAATACTATTATGAAAAGGATACATCAAGCAAGTCTCCCAACTTTCAGAAAGGGAAAAGAAAAAAGGGGACTCAAACAATGGTAGAGTTAATCCTGAAGACTCAGAGACAGAATTGAAAGCTTTTTAGAAAAAATACTCATGTAAAAGACATCTTAAATGTCTACCAGTTCCAGGGGTCATTCTAATCCAATGTGAGAATTAAGAAAAGTTTGTGCATGGGTAGATTAGTAAAAGTCTGATTAGTAAAGTCTAATGATTATAAGGGTACTAACAAGGTTCCCTAACCTAGGGCTTCTTAAACATTTTCCACCTATGACCCCTTTTGTCTAAGAAATTTTTACATAATCACAATAAAATAGGGGTACAAATCAATATTTACTTATAAATCATAATTTTGTAATCTCAACTTTCCATTATGTGACTCCATATAGGGTAGCAACCCACAGTTTAAGACACTTTGCACTAAACAAAAAATATCTTTCCTATTAGCCTGTCAAGATATTTGAAAATTTCCCACTATTAACATGTCTTTTTTAAGTAATAATGCATCTTAACAATGTCCTTCAAAAGATATTCTTGAATTATTTTCTCTCCATCCATTTTCATCACTTCCTCTCACATATCCATTTTCTCTGTTATTCTCCCAATCCTCCCCCAAAAGTTGTCTCCTCCTATTTATCCGTTTCTACCTTCAAGACCCAGGGAAGGTGCAACCCTCCTCTACTAAACTGTGCCCGACTTTTTCATATAAAAGAGATCTCTCTTTAATCAAATTCCCCATAAGATTTTGCCTTTTCACTTAGCTTATTCTCCCATGTACTCTAGTTCTTTGTGTATATATATCTTCCCTCCCATCCCTTCATTACATTGTTAACTCCTTGAATGGATATCTGTGTCATGTCTGTCTTTGTATCCCCAGAACCTTGTACATAATAGGCACTAAATTAAACGTTTGTTGGATAGAAGTGAATTAAAATATGTTGCACTCTGAAAAGAGTAATAGGTTTTAAACAGCTAATAGGTCAATGGGGGCTAAATTATCTGATTGAAAAATATCATCGTTCACTGTCATCTCAAAGAACATAGAATCCTTAGGGAATGAAACAAAGGAAGGATAAGTTTTGATGGATGAAAGAAAAAAAGATAAGTCACATAGATAACTATCTGGCTGTGAGTGACAAAGTCAAAAAGTCTTAAGGCTATAAGAGGAACCTTGTCCTTTGGGACAGGATCAAGGAGGGGCAGACCAAAGGGAGAAAAAGAAGTAAGAACATTTAGGGAGGGAAATAGTGTTTGCCTATTTCCCAATTTGACATTGAGCCAATTCTATTTCCTTTTTCTATCAATTCTGATTTTTGGGTTTTGTGTTTTTTTACCTTTAGAAAGTACAAAGGTAAGTCACAAGACATAATCATCATACTTCTAGAACATATTTTTTCCTTTAATATTAATTTATAATGATCCTCTACCCAAGGCTTCTTAAACTTTTTCCACTCACAACCCCTTTTTGAAATAGAATTTGTTGTGCATCCGTGTCTATATATGCACATAAAATGGATAAACAAATTAAACATGTATTGGTAATAAAACATATGATAATAAATTGGGACCCCACTTTCAGTTACACAGCTCTATATGGACCCTGACCCAGAGTTGAAAAAGCTTTGACCTGCCTCCCTATATTGAACATTCTGTTCAAAGCACTATGTTAAGCCACTTATTGGGTCGGAGATACAAAAGGCCATAGTCCATATCCTAGTGAACTTTGTAGTATAGGAGAGCACATTAGACGGGTACATAAATAACTAAAATGCCATCTGGGCTTTCTTGGAGCCAGTGTGAACTGGCTCTCAAGAAACAACTGTTCAATTTTTAGTATGAACATTTGCCCCTTAGAAATGATCAAATGCCATAAATCAAAATTTGATCTATTAATTTATTGATAAGAAAATGATGGGGAAAATATAAAAAAAACTTTCCAGATGCCAGATATTTATACATATCCAACTCTTAATTATGAGGCAGAATAGAATTCTGGTACTCAAGCAACTCTTACATTCTTTCTGATCCCTGTTTCTAGCTAGTGATAGAACCAAAGAGCAACAACTCCATCTTTAAAGGCCTAAGTTTGCCTTTGCTGCCAAATGATAGAGTTGGACTGCAAGAGGGAACTAAGGTCCTGATGAACTCTACAAGTCTCCAAGTACATAAACCCATTGCCTTCTCTCTTGGGTACCTTCTGGGAGCTTTACTTAGGAAGTTCATTTACAATAATTAGGATCCTCAACCATAGTTTTTTTTTCCCTTTTGCTCTGATTTTTCTCTGCCAACATGATGTGTAAAGTAAAATAAATTTACTTGAAAGTAAAAAAAATGAAATAAAATAATTAGAATCACAAAAAAGGGAAGATATCTAAGAATGGAAAAGATTACAGTATTTGGTATGTTTTTAAAGGGATCAAGAAGAGATCAGTAACTTCTGACTGATATGCTGATATTTCATCTCTATAATATTTATACACATATACAAATAGCAAAGGCATACCTGATAAAAACATGAGGGAAAAAGAGACAGACATTGTGTAGATGATTGTCTTCAGCATTTAACATTTTCAGTCAACCAGATGAATGTGCAGAAAATACACTGAATGGTGTAGACATCATTGTTTCTATGGTTTGTTCATTTCACATATATGTGTGGGTATTACCCATATACACACGTACATGCATGTGTATGAATGCATGTATGTACACATGTACATAGTAGTAGCTAGGTGGCACAGTAAACAGAGTATCTGAACAGAAGCCAGGAAAACATCTTCTCCAACATTTGCTAGCTGTGTGAGCTTGAACAAGTCACTTAACTCTGATGCTTCAGTTTCCTTAGCTGTAAAATGAGCTAGAGAAAGAAATGGCAAAACACTCCAGTATCTTTGACAAAAACAAACCCAATAGGGCCATGAAGAATTGAAAATGAATAAAAAAAGATAACATGGGTAAAACATATATAATAGATACACATATATATTTCTGTGTATACATATATACATACAAATGCACACTCCTTTAAAGAATTTTTTTTTAAGGAAGAGAAGAACTTATGCATATGTTATTTTTTTTAAGATTTGTAAAATACTTAACCCACATTGTCTCTGTGATTCACACTTTGGAAGTTACATGCTGTAACTGTCCCCATTTTACAGATTAGAATATTGAGGCTTAGAAAATTTTGAGTGACTGACTCAGAGTGACACAGCTAGCAAATATCTGAAACAGTCTTTGACTAAGTTTTCCAGACTCCAAAATCCAGTCATTTATCCTCTACACCATTCTGCCTCTCAAGAGGTACAATACATGCAAATAAATTCACAAACTCTATTAAAGCACAGCTTACCTGTCCATTACGAACACACCTTGGTACTGACCAGAATCTCTGACTTGGCTGCCAGAGTCTATGAAATTCACTTATAACATTGCTCTTTATTACTGTTTCCTAAGAGTTGGTGGTAAGTCTTTCTCTGTTAAACTACTAGAGATTCTGCTATTATTTTTGTGTAGCACTGTCATCAGTACTAGAGTATAATAAAGAAAAGTCACGACATAATATAAAAAAGTCATCACGAAGAAAAAAAGAAATTGATCCCAGAATGTGCTTTAAAATGTGCTCAATGAAGGTTGGCCTGGCTCATAAATGCAATTTATATTTTAAACAGGACTTCATAAAGTTTCACATTATATTTTAAAATTGTAGAGCATAGAACAAAACCACCAGTTTTAAAATCCTCTTGCTGGGATCATGAATCCATATAAAAACCTATAGGAGAATAAAACTGGGGAATAAGTAAGAAAGCTGTGGGGATGGGGGGAAAGTGAGATCAAAAAAGAATTATAGAACTAAGAATTTCTCTTTTAAAAGAATATAGAACAAAACAAAACTACTCTAGACAGTGTAGCTGCTGTTTTTTTTTTTTAATTTGCCAGTTAAAGGGGAATTTAAATCATTTGCATTTTATTCCAATAAGTTATTAATTGCCAACTTAATAGATTTGTGTGAAAATTGCCTGTTTATAAGTGGTACAATAGATAAAGCACTGCTTCTGGAGGCAAGAAGACTAGAGTTCAAAAGCAGTCTCAAATCCTAGCTATGTGACTTTGGGCAATCCCCTTAATTTCCTTCTGCCTCAGTTTCCTCAACAGTAAAAAGAGGATAATCACAGTACCTACTTTATAAGATTGTTGTAAAGTTCAAATGAGATAATCCAAGATATAAAGTGCCTAGTGCAGAGTGGGCACTATACATTGATTTCCTTTCATCTTCCCTTAAGAGTTGTGTGTCCTGGCTAATAAAAATTGATTAATGTCATTTGCACATCAGAATTATGGAAAGTAGTAAGTAGAGCTGTGTTTATACATCTCTATGTTTAATAAAATATTAGTAAGGTGTTATACTTTCTGTAATAAAGCTAATCACAGCTATGAGTACATGAAAATTTTACAAGTATGTTTGGTTTTTGTGATTTTCTATTTACATGTAACAAAAAATTTTTTGGAGAAGAATTGAAGGAAAGGATGCTATCAGGAAGAGGGATGAGTGAAAAAGATGGCAAGTCATATGGCAAGAGCAAAAAAAAATGGGACAGTCCAATGCTCTATCAGTGTCCTTGTAACTTCAGGAGAAAATGAAGAAGACTCCCAGCACATCAGGTGGGAAAATGATGAGAGAACATGAACAAAGCCACACAAAATGGCTAGAAAGACAAAGTATGCAATCAACATCAATGAAGGGGACATTCACAGCTATGAGATGAGGAAAATATTTAAGTGTTAACATGTCTGATATTTTCAAGCCAGGTTCCAGATTAGTCAAGATTTTGATAATCTGAGATTTATGAAGAAAGTACAATAAAAATTAAATGATGGTCCATCACAACAGTGACATCAAAACAATTCTGATACATCAACTTACTAATTGTTCTAACCTGCCATGAATATCAGCTTCTTTGGGTCTTCAATGGCAACATATAAAAAATGCATCTCTCTCTCTCTCTCTCTCTCTCTCTCTCTCTCTCTCTCTCTCTCTCTCTCTCTCTCTCTCTCTCTCTCTTTCTCTTTCTCTCTCTCTTCTCTCTCTCCCTTTTTCTCTCTTTCTCTCTCTCTCACACACACATACACACATACACACACAAACACAAACACTTAGCATGAGGGCAAGGAAAATTTGTGATCTGAATATAATAAACACTTGGTTGATTGGAGACACTCCTCCTATGAAGAAGATATAGCACTTCATGGCATGATAAATGTGGAAATAGATTTAAAAGAACTGCACATATTTAACCTATGTTGGATTACTTGCTGTCTAGGGGAAGGGAGGGGATGGAAGGTAGGAAGAAAACTTGGAACACAAGGTTTTGCATGGGTGAATGTTGAAAATTGTCTTTGCATTTGAAAATAAAAAGTTATTGTTATTTTTTTTATTTTAAAAAGACATAGCACCTCGGCTAAGGACTCCAGCCAAAGTCAGAAGTTAGAAATAGAGAAAAGTTTCACATGTTATTGGCCAAAATGAAAGTTTCATTCATAACATGACACGACCAGTAGTGTAACTCTAAGTACAAAATATATATACACAATGTATGATGAGTTCACTGATCAGTGTCCAGCCCGGAAGACTAATTCCGGAAGACTCTCAGTGTCTATTCACCTAGAAAAGGAGATATCTCCTGGAAGATTTGAAGGAAGTCAGCCCAGAGTGACCAGTGTGATCATATCCCCAGAAAGTGTCCATGGTCCTGAAAGATTAGATACACAAGGTGTTCATGCACATGGGTACCCTTGCCACATGTATTTCCTATGGGTGCGCCCTTTCATGTTTGTTCTTTGGCCACATATTTCCTACATTTGTATACTCCTTGCACATGTTCTGGCTTCCCCTACATATAAGCTCACCTACAAGTACAGTCTAGTTCTAGGTCTAAGCAATTGTTTCCACTAGTAGGGTGAGACACAAGAGTGACAAAAATGGATAGGGGGCTGGAGTTGGGATAAGGAACAGCTGGGTTCAAATTTTGCCTCAGACATTCACTGGCTGTGTAAATTTGGGCAAATTACTTAATGTCTCAGTCTCATTTCCCTCATCTGTAAAATGGGAATATTAATAGCACCTATTTTACAAGATCATCTGAAGGATCATGCAAAATATACTCGCAAAGCACTTTACAAATCTTAAAATGTTATTTAAACCTTATTGTTGTTGGAATAATGTAATGGAATAAACATTTGTTATTATATACCAGGCATTCTGCTAAGAACTTTATAAATATTATCCCATTTTATCTTCACAACAACTCTGGGAAGTAAGTGGTATTATTGTTCTTATTTTATAGCTGAGGAAACATAGAGAGAAACATGTTGAATCACTTGCCCAAGTTCACACATCTAGTAGGTATTCACTGCAATACCAACTACTTCCAGTACACACATGTATGTATGACTAAGTACATACAAGGTATAAATAGGACAGATGGAGGGTAATTTCAGAAGACATATTTATTTTTATTAAAAATGAATTAAATAAATAAAATTAATTAATTTAAATATTTTATTTAAAAAGTCCTTCAGAAACTAATACTAGTGGTGACTCCTGAACTCTGTGGATTTGTGTGTTTATTTAGTGGTCAGGGTCCTTTGAACCTGGAGTACTATTTTCTAGGGAATACATATATGAGGTGGAGATGTCCAGATGCTACATTTAAATTAGTGGATATGACCTCTTAAGAATGTAGTTATTCCTTCTTTCATTCAAATTCAATATGCAACACTTCTACGGTAGGAAGCTAGCCAACCACGAGGGAATAGCAGACACAAATCTGGCCCTCAAGAAGTTTATGGTCCCATAAAGAGATAATATTTACAGACAAATATAGCATACAATTAGTGCATAAGAGGAATATAAAGTCCCCTAAGATAAAATGAGGGGAAAATCCAGATCAAAGAGGAAATCATTGAAGAACAAGTAAAGATAGGAGGGAGCTATTCTTGGGATAAGGAATAATGAGGAGCATGCTGGTAAATGTTCAACAACCAGTTCTCTGAGGGAGGAAAACATGCTTGGTATAGTTTTAAGATTTATCTACATTATTAAAATTTACTCCAATGCTTTATTAGATCTAGACAATCAAAAAGAAAATAAAGCGTTAGCCTGTAGCATTTGTTGATTTCTGTGGTATAACTGTTCCCGCTGCAAATTTAACAATTAGTTCTTACTAGCTGGTTTGGGTTTACTCCTAGGAACGACATACATTAAAATGTGGAAATAAGAACATAGGAGATATCTTTAGGAGATAAAGAGTAATCCAGTGTGGATGGAATATAGAATGTATGAAAGATGTCTTTGATCAAGTGGGATGGTCAGATTGGAGGGGAAGACTTTGAATGAAGATTATCCTTATTTGATGGGAAATGAAGCACTTTTTAGTGAAGGAAATGTAACTAGATGACATACTGGAAAAATTAATCTGACAGTGATAAGAAAGGAGAAAAGGCAATCTGGGTGTAGGAAAGAAGAATGGTGATAGTTATTACTTCCAGGAGACAGGAGTTATTGAAAATCTGAACTGAGAAAGTGGTGGTGAGAATAAAGTATAGAGAAACAAAAGTTATTTCAGAGGTAGAATCAATAGAAACTATAGGCTGATATGGTGTGTGAGGGAAAAGGCAGAGAAAATCAAAGATGAGACTGAGGTGACAAAAAAGTGACTTAGAGAATCATAGTGCCATGAATAGAGAGATGGAAGTAAGGCAGAAGACCAGAATTTCAGGAAAATGTGTACTCTCTCAAAGTGAATGTCAGATAAGAGCTACCTGGGGAGACATGTACTTCTTGGGAACCAATGGGATGGGAATATGATATGGACTGTCTGTTGTTTTTTGCTATCAGAATAGATTTTCTTTCCTATTTCACTGAAATAAATGAGCTGATGCTCTTTTACGATCAGACTGTAACCTCCCAATTGGGTTGTGGTTTCTTTTTACAATCAAGTCATATAAGTTTCTGGTCATAAATAATACACTATGTGCCTTCCTATGCATGTGTGTTCTTTTTCTTTTCTTTCTGGACTGGACATTAATCAATTCTCACAGCCAATGATATAGGCAGATTCCCTACATCTTCAGTGTTTACAACTAATATATTTAAAGGAAATTTGAATAGATACAATACCCTAGTACTTTAAACTATAAAATCAATCATGTATTCCATTTCACCAAGAAAATATCTTGGGATTTAAAAAAATTTTTCCAGAAAGAAAAACAAAGAATTCTTCTTGATACAAAGCAGTTTAAATTTAATCAGCAACTATTTCTTGTGTTTGGACTATATGGAAGATATTTTTTGAGAAAAGGGGGAGATAAAAAAGGGAGAAACGGTCCTTTCCCTCAGGGGAATCTTCTCTTGGGTAATAGATTATGTTACCATATCAGTAAATACAAAGTATTACATAAAAATTCATTTGAAGTTTATGTTTCCTTTTAAAAAGCTGCATCATTATCTTTTCAGTAGATTTTCTATTAAGCAGTCTCATAGACCCCTCACCTGAATAAATAAGACAACAATATACAAAGAAGGAGAGAACAAGATGAAAACCCCAGATGTAAGCTATTGATTGATACAAATTTATGTTCATGGTTTTGATGACCAAATCCTGATAGGCTTATGCCAAAGAATGGCAAAAATGATTGTGAGCAATTAACATTAGGATAAGTGGCAAAAACAAAAGTGCACTATTAAGAAGCTCCAAATACCAACTCCCCAAAGTGCTCAGCTTGACAACTTGTCAAGATGATAACCAGCATTTCTATTCATGAATCAAAGGATATAAATTTTAATATTAAAGGGTAAGCAGATGGTAAAGTTGAAGTTGAATCTCTAATGAAAGTTCCATAGAGAAAAGGGAAATTCCCTTTGACCAACAAAGGGAAAGAAAAAGGAATGACTTTTCAATAGAATCATGTTTGCTCTTGAGAATCCTTTCAGAACCCATTGCCATGTGTTCTTTTGAGGCAGCCCTATTGTGGCAGCCTTCATTTGCAGAACAGGATTTCCTACTTAAGCAAATACTCTCCTTGTCTAAGAAAATTCTTTCTTCTGTTTTTCTTCCTTACTTTTGAATTTTTTCTTTCTTTTTCTTTCTTCCTTCTCTACCAGTATTAAGAAAATAGATATTATCTATCAGGAATATGTGTCATATTTTTCTGGGTCCACACCCTCATATTTCCCCTCCCTTTTTTTTTTGTTTCTTCAAAAATACTTTCCCAGATGCCTTTGATTTATTTGTTCAATGAAAAATACTCTTAAAGAGTAAAATTCAATCAACCTAATGACTAAAGCATTTGAAGGTAGATATAAAGATTTTAGCCATTCTGATAGTGAAATTATCTTTTTTTTCCAATGCTCCTACAAAGAGCATTGTTCAGCAAAAGAAAGCCTGGAAAAAGGATTCCTTTGTAAAAGAGAGTCCAAGTAAAGTTAGAGATGTGTTGCATATGGCAATTACACACATGGCAACTAGGTCGTGGCAAATAAAGTGTCAAACATTAAATCACGAAGATCAGAGTTCAAAAAAGATCTTAGATACTTGCTTATTGCTACCTCTGACTACCTCAGTTTATTCATCTGTGAAACAATATGGAGAAGGAAATGTCAAACAACTCTAGTACCTCTGCAAAACAAAAACAAAAACAAAAAACAAAAGGAGTCAAAAAGTTATTTAAAACTAAAACAACTGAACAATCGCAACATACACGTATGTATACTTACATATATATTTGCATACATATGTATTTATGTAAGTGTGTGTGGAATATGCAAAAATATATCTAAATGTAGTTATATATATGTGTGTGTGTACATATATATATATAATGACAATATCATAGTAATGTTAACTTTAAGTGAAATGTATTAGCTTCCTCATCAGGTAAAAGGAAACAAACTTTGTTATTAGAATAGTCTCCTTCACAGCACTTGCTTATAGTTTATTTTTATATCTGGTTTTGTTTATTGGTTAAATGTTTAAGATTATATATTATATGAATATATATGTGTGTGTATGAGACATACATATTTCTATAAAATCATCATACACATATACCATATAAATATTAGTATGTCTCTGTTTATATGTATATGTGTAAAATACATACATAATTTGGTCAAGGTCAGTGATTTCATTGGTACAGGGAACTCTGGTGAAAAAAAAACTCGTCACCGAGAAATCAACAATGGTTTTCAACCTACACTCTTCTAAAAGTTACCTGGGTAATGAAAATTTTAATCATTTGCCCAGAGGCACAAAGAAGTGTAATGGATAGATGGATGGATGGATGGAGATTGAAAGGTCATAGATCATAGAATCCTAGATTTTAGCATCAGACTATTAGAGCCATTAAGTTCAACTCTTTCATTTTATAGTCAAGGAATAATTGAGCAATTAAATAATTAGTCCAGAGTCACACACCTCATCAGTCTCTGAGTTGGTATTGGAGCCCAAGCCCTCCTGACCTCCAATCCAGTGCCTTATCTTCTAGACCACATATTCTTATTTCTGGACTTCATGCACTCTTGGTGGGAGAAACCAGGGACACTTCATCAATCATGTACAACATCTTTTCTTGAGATCACACAAGCAATATCTCTGGAGATACGGTCAAGCTCTAATGGAACCATATTATACTTACACACTGTCCTCTCCAACAGGAGATAGCTACTAGCTGGAATTAGGAGGTCAGAAGAAGAATTCCATATAAAAAAAGACAAAGAAATGCAACATTTGTCCAACTGGCAGCTTTCTTTACTTGTTCAGTTATCCAGAATAAAGCCATGAATTCAGAAAAACAAACAGCTGGCATCTATCTGGTATTTTGGATTTGACACTTGTAATCAGCAATGGCTGCTGCAAAAGGAGCATAAGCAATCTCATCCAGGAAATTGGAAAAGGAAAAGGCATCAAGGAGGAAGAACAATAAATTAGCCCCAGAGCTGCCCTGGAACCTGCTCAATGTTTAAAGACCTAGAGGAAAGCTCCAGGACAAGGGATTGTACTTTCATATTAAACACATATGGGAAAACATGGAAGAGATTAGCCCAAGATGAAAGAGCATGGATGGGTAGGAAAATGTGCTGCTGGAAGGAGCTTCCTCATCAACACGAACACCAATCCATTGCAGTATTCAAGTGTGAGTGCTTGAGAAGCACTTTTCTCACAATCACCCAGTGAGATATTTGCTTCAGTACACCTATTTTAAATCATAAAGAAAATAGAGCTTCATAGCATGAATTGAACATCAAAAAACTTGTAAATGTTAGAATCACAAGTCTGTATCATCAGATTTCAGACTGGTAGAGAGTTTACTCCTTCAAAAGGACCTCTGAAGAGCACAAATAAATGGCTATGACTCTACTCCAGCAGAAGCATGTATATAAACTATAGGGTTAGATTATAGTATTTTGCATAAAATAATGATGTATAGGATTATCAAATTTGGTTCTTTGTTATTGCAGTTGATGCTATTATTGTTTTCCCTGACAACTTTGGTGCTGCCCTGTTTTATAGCAGACAGCTCTAGTCTACAAGGGCATATGATAAGAGCCAATTGATACAGACGTGGTAATCACCAGAAGTGACAGCTACACACAAAGGACTAAATAGAAGAAATACAGATGAAAAAAAATCACATTTGTGTGAGTCTATTTAGCACAGAGACAAATCTACATCCTCACCCTCCCCTGAAATGTTTAGAAGGCACTATTTTATTACAACACTGTACATAAATGGCAGGATTATGTTTTATTAATCACCTCTCAGTGTGCTTTTAGCAGTTTCCATTGTAGGAAGGAGAATTCTCATTGGAAATTTCCAACATCAATGAAATAAAAAGTTATATTGCCAAAAAAAAAATTAAGCATGTGTGTAAAAAAGAACGAGTAACCGTTTGTTTTGGAGGGTGTTTTTTTTTAAATCAGTTCTTAGGATCAAAAAACGTGCATTCCACTGAATACCCATCATGGAAATTTTTCAGAAGAATAAATAGCGGGTATCGATCTGGTATTTTGGGTTTGACACTTGTAATCAGCAATGACTTCTGCAAAAGGAACATAAGCAATCTTATCCAGGAAATTGGAAAAGGAAAAGGCATCAAGGAGGAAGAACAATAAATTAGCCCCAGAGCTGCCCTGGAACCTGCTCGATGTTTTCCTGGATTTTAAGATCAACTCCAGAACTAGGAGTAGTTAGGTGGCAGAAGTGAGAGTGTTGGGCCTGGTATCAGAAATAATCATCTTCCTGAGTTCGGATATTGCCTCAAAAACTTACTAGCTGGTCACTTAATCTTGTTTGCCTCAGTTTCCTTATCTGTAAAACAATCTGAAGAAAATAACAAAGAAGTATGTTTGCCAAGAAAACCAAACTGAAATATCTGAACAATCACAACTCACCACAATAACAAGGAATCAGAAGAAATGTGAATAGGAGGAAGTGATATTTTGCATCTCATTATCATACAGTAACATTGGTAAAGCATATTTTTTTAAAAAGTGCTTTTATTCTCCATTTGATAAATAGCCAAAAGGTATGAACAATTTTCCCATGAAGAAATTAAAACCATTTATACTCATATGAAAAAATGTTTTAAATCACTACTGATGAAAGAAATGCAAATTAAGACAACTCTGAGGTACCACTACACACATCTCAAATTGACTAAGATGACAGGAAAAGATGATGATGAAAGTTAGAGGAGATGTGGGAAAACCGGGACACTAATACATTGTTGGTGGAGTTGTGAACTGATCCAACCATTCTGGAGAGCAATTTGGAACTATGCCCAAAGGACTATCAAGCTGTGCATACCATTTGATCCAGCAGTATCTCTAAAGAGATCATAATAAAAGAGAAAAGGACCCACATATACAAAAATGTTTGTGACAGCCCTTTTAGTAGTGTCAAGGAACTGGAAATTAAACAGATACCCATCAGCTGGAGAATGGCTAAGAGTATGTGAATGTTATGAATATTATTTTTCTATAAGAAACCATTAGCAGGATAATTTCAGAGAGGTCTGGAGAGACCTACATAAACTGATGGTAAGTGAAATGAGAAAAAGCAGGAGATCATTATACACGGCAACAGCAAGATTATACGATGATCAATTCTGATGGACGTGGCTCTTGTTAACAATGAGATGATTCAGACCAGTTCCAATTCTCTTGTGATGAAGAGAGCTATATACACCCAGAGAGAGGACTTTGGGAATTGAGTGTGGACATAGCATATTCACTCTTTCTGTTTTTTGTTTTGTTTTGTTTTGTTTTGTTTTTTGCTTTGAATTTTGTTTCTTTCTCATTTTTTTCCTTTTTAATCTGATTTTTCTTATACAACACAATAATTGTGGAAATATTTATGGAAGAATTGCACATGTTTAACATATGTTGTATTGCTTGCCATCTGGGGGAGTAGGCAAGTGAAAGAGGGAGAAAAGTTGAGAGCACAGAGTTTGCTGGGGTAAATATTGAAAATTATACATGCACGTGTTTTGAAAATGAAAGGCTTAAATAAAAAAGTAGGATGCAGTAACATTTCTCCTGATACCAGATGAAAAAAATAAATCAAAGGCTTTTGATGTCAGAGGGACCTTAAGATTAGTATAAGTACATTTCATTCTTCCAAAAGCCATCCAGACTACTTTCATCCTTTTTCATGCATTAGGTGTTTTCTGTGTGGACAAATAAGAAAATCCTTTGAATGACCAAGGATTCTTTCAATCTAAGAAAGTCTGAAATGACTTGGGCTTGATATCATTTACACAACAGCAGCTATAAATGATCATCTGGAGGACCTCACCATCACTTCTAACAAGACTCTAGTTGAAATTCCTCCATCTCAGTGACAAATATTTTCAGTGAACATGTATATCAATTAGCATTTACTATGTGCCTGATATGTACCAGACACTGTGCTAAGTTCTGGGAATACAAAAAGAGGTAAAACACAATTCCCTTCCCCAAGGAGCTCTCTCTGGATGCAGATTGTTGTCTCCATAGCAATGTTGAAAAGGTTATGTCCATCAGAATTGATCATCACATAATCTTGTTGTTGCTAAGTACAATGTTCTCCTGGTTCTGCTCACTTCACTTAGCATCAGTTTATGTAAGTCACTCCAGATCTTTCTGAAATTGTCCTGCTGATGGTTTCTTGTAGAACAATATTCTATAACATTCATATGTCCCAAGGAGCTCATATATTTATTAATAAGCATTTATTATGTGCCTGATATATGCTAAACAACATGCTAAGTTCTGGGAATACAAAAAGAGGTAAAACACAATCCCATTCCTCAAGGAGCTCACAATCTAAAGGAGACGGCAAAGAAACAAATATATACAGACAATTTATATACAGAATAAAAAATAAATAATCAAGGGGGGGAAATGCTATAATTAAGAAAGGTTAGTAAGGGCTTCCTGTGGAATATGTGATTTTAGTTGGAACTTAAAAGAAACCAGGGAAACTAGTAGGTGAAGATGAGGAGGGGGGATGTTCCAGTCATATTCAAGAAAGACTAAGATTCTTCTCATATAAGAATGAGCCTCTTTTAACTAGACAATTGTATTCATTTTTCCTTCAGGACCAAAACAGAGTGTCTTGTTTGTGGAATAATCAGAAGATCAGTATCTCTGGACCAAAGAGTATGGAATGAGAGGAAGGTCTGAGAACAGGAAAGTGGATAAGGAGGATCTAGGTCATGAAAGACTTTGAATGACAAACAGAGAATTTTATATTTGATCGTGGAGGTAAAAAGGAGCTATTTATTGAAAAAGAAAATGACATCAGGCCTTTGTCTTAGAAAAATCACTTTAGTGGCTGAGTGGAAGATGCATTAGATAAGATATTCTCCTCATTTTATTTCTTTCCTGTTTCTTATTATTATATGAAGGTTCTGAAGAAGCAGAGCAGAATCTCACATACAGAAGAGATGTAAATGATGGGTGTGAAAGGCCACACTACAGAACCAAGGAGGTGCTCCAAAATGGCTTTCTTTGTATGTCCAACATTTAACCCAATGTCTGGCACATAGGAGGCACTTAATGAATTCTTACTGGCTGATTGTCTTACCAAAGAATTATATTATAGCCAAAAATGGCTAATCACATGGTGAGCACGTGTAATTATAGTTGGACATCCGATGTATGCCACTGGTACCTTCATAATGTCAGGAAGCATCCAGCAGGTTGGGTAGACCTACAGTGAAAAACTTTTGAAAGCATATGGATGAGAATGTCATAGAATGGAGAAGCATTCATGGGGTGTTGGAAGGAACTCCTGATTCAAGGAAATCATGGAATCATTTAAATATTTGAGAAAAGAACCTGAAGCATAGAATGATCAAGTGATTTTTCCACCTAAAATTACAGAGCTAGTAATAGCAGAGTGGGATTTGAATTTAGATCTGGGGAATCCAACTTTAACACTTTTTCCACTTTACCACACTGGGTTCCAAGAATCTGGACTTCCAATCTGGACTATGTTATCCCTTTCCTGCCATATGCTAATGCCAAAGGGCTAGCCACCAAGCAGCCTAGAAAGTTTTCCTGTCACATTCCTGTTTTCAGTCACATTCCAAACCAATCCAAGCAAAATGAGCAGACGTATTTTAATTTAAAGGACAAATTATTAGACACTGTGCTGCAGATCCAAGATTTCTCACTCAAGGGAGTTATGAAGAAGCAAACACTAGAAATGTTGAAGTAACAGTTGTGAATGTGCAAGAGTTTAAAGTCAGGATTATGGTCTTACTGGAGCCCTTTCTATACAGGAACGCCAAGGCCCAGATTAAGGATCAATCCAGCTAGAGTACAAAGAACTAGGATTCTTCTCATGTAAGAAAGCACCTCTCTTAATTAGCTTTCCTTTTAGAAATATTTGAGGACAGAAGGTAGCTAGTTCTATAGAGTCAAAGACATGGAGACCAGCTATACGAAAAAAGGGCAGCAGCTGAGCGGGTCGGAGCTCTAGTTCTTTGTTGTTCAGTCATCTCGGTTGTATCTGACCCTTCCTGACCCCATTTGGGGCTTTCTTGGCAAAAATACTGGAGCATTTGGCCATTTCCTTCTCCAGCTCATTTTACAGATGAGGCAGAAAGGGTTAAGAGACTTGCCCTGGGTTATATAGCTAGTAAATGTCTGAGGACAGATTTGAATTCAGAACTTCCTAACTTCAGGTCAAGCATTCTATTCACTTCACCACCTAACTGCCCAGCTCTAGTTCCCTCAAAGGAGGAACAAGAAAGTTTATTCAGCAGTCAGTCCTGACTACAGTTGCCCTTATTATCCACTTTGACATTGTAAGGCTCCCTTCTTTCAACTGGGGCTCAAAGCATTTCTGTTTAAGAAAAGATATTTGTTATAGTTAAGTAACCACACATTGTATAAAAAAAGATCTTCCAATGTAGCTTAGTCTTCATAGATCAAAACAACCATATTTATATTCATTTTTATTAATATTATTATTGTATTAATTAATGTACTATCATATTATTATTATACCTATTAAATAATGTTATCTTGTCAATAATATTCAGTAATAATGGCCTGCCTTTCACCAAATCTACCCTAACCAGGTTACCGGTATTCATGAGTTGATGTACCCCAAATACATATTGTAAGCACTCTGTAGCCAGTATTCTTATGATGAAATCATCTCTGTTTAGCTCTTCAGGAACTCAGAAGAAAGGCTTTTCATTCATCACTGGGTGTGTTCTTCAAGTCTTTAGCTGCAATTTCCTTTTGTCTTCTGGTTTAATTTATTTAAATATGTTAAGACTGACATTATTCCTATGTTGTAAAAATTTGTTAACACTGTTCACTGGATAAATAACTCACATTTAAAATACTAGCAATTAAATGACTGTTTATAGAAAATAGTGTAACACCTTCCAGATTGGCTAAAATGACCAAAGGAAAAGATAATGCTAAATGTTGGAGGTGATGTGGGAAAACTGGGACACTGATACGTTGTCTCTAACTCTCAAATTGAGACACTAAAGTGGGATAGAGTGCTGGACCTAGAATTGTTCAGTGTATGATGCTGAGCAAGTTTCCTCAACTGTAAGATGGGAATAATAATAGCACCAAGGTTGTTGTGAACACAAGATGAGAATATATTTGTAAAATACTTGGCACAGTGCCCAGTACACAGTAGGCACTTAATAAATTCTTGTTTTCTTCCAATTGGAAGGTCCCACAGGGCAAAGAAATATTATGAATTGTTGTAAAAGAGACTTGATAAAGAATAGGAAGAGGGTCTCTGCAATAGGGATAACAAAGGTATGAAAGTAGGAGTAAATAAATTCAAGGAAGAGGTTCCCTTAGCCCAGATGGACATCACATTTGGTTCGGGCTTAAGCTTTACAAAATGTTTTACATACACACTCACTTGAGCTGGGTTCTATTATTGGGACTATTTTATAGCTGAATGCTATAGATTTAGTTGAAGGGACTTCAGAGATCATCCAAGCCCCTGCTTTTAAAGATGAGAAAACTGAGGCTGGAGGAGCTGAGTGACTTTTGCCTTGTCTGACCTTGAACCTCTCCCTCCAAACCCTGTGATCTGCTCCATTATACAATGAAGACCCTCCTGAAGAGTAAAGAGTCATTTGCTCAGGAACACATAGCTAACAGGGATCAGAAGTTGGGCTCGTGACATGTCATTTTCTTCAAACCCAGCCCCATCTCCTCTATACCTGTGGGGTCCAACTGAAATAGAGAGGGGGCTTCTAAAGCAAACAGAAGGACCTCTTGGACCGCATGTTTACTCAGTATTAACATGTAATACGATCTATATTTTATTGTATTTTCATCTATGTTGTAGAATATTTCCCAATTATTTTTAATTGCATGTGGGCTGCACTCAGGAGCCATGTGGGTCTGTGTTCCACAATCAAGGCTTTGCTGCTTCTTGAAGACAGCGAGTGCCAAAGAAAAAAGACATAAAGTTACCAGTTTAGCAGCATCAGGAGAACAGTTCATTAAATTACAATGATGGGTAGTGCTGGACTTGGAATTGGGAATCCTGAATTCAGATCTTTCCTTAGATACTTACTAGCAGTATGATTCTGAGCAAGTCCCATACTTGCTTTCAGAACCAAATTCTTCATCTATAAAATGGTGCTAATAAGAGTATCTATCTCACAGGGTTATCTGGGCAGTTATAAGGTACAATGGATAGAGTGCTAGGCTTGGAATCAGAAAGGCTCAACTTCTTATGTGATTTTGGGCAAGTCACTTAACCCTGTCTGCCTCAGTTTCCCCATTTATAAATGAATTGGAGAAGGAAATGGCTAACCAATCCAATGTCTTTGTCAAGAAAATCCCAAATGGAACCCAAAAGAGTCAGACACCACTGAAAAACAGGTTAAAAACAAGACAGGATTATTGAGAGGATCAAATAAGATAATATTTGCAAAGCACTTTGCAAATCTTAAAGCCTTGTATACATGTTTTTTATATATAATATTATATATTGATATATTGCATAAAATATACTAGATATATACAATATATTACTATTAATTAACATATTAATTTTTAACAATAATACTAATTAAACCAAATATGATTAATAAAATAATACTAGATATAAGATAATATAACAAAATATAATTGTCTGAAGACAATTTAAAAATTAATAAGTGTAGAGCACCAGCCATGAATTCAGGAGGACCCCAGTTCAAATCTGTTCTCAGCCACTTAATACTTCCTAGCTGTGTGACCCTGGGCAAGTCACTTAACCCCAGCCTCAGGGAAAAAAAAATGAATGTGACAAAATTTATTAAATGCTTACTATATCAAACACTGTGCTAAGCACTATGGATACAATAGGAAAGGCTAGCCTGTCCTTGCTCTTAAGGATCTTGATTCTAATCGAGATAATACACAAAAAACCAACAATCTCAAGGCAGTTGGAGAGACCTAAAGGATTTTAGTGTTGGGGCAAGTGTTAAGACTTGATTGTTCTTCATCTCATCTAAAAGGAACTATTGGCTTCCATTCTGCTAATAGGGAGACCAAGGAGACTGAGCAAGGGGAAAGAAAAAAAAAAAAGAGCTGGACATTCTTCCTGCCCTGTCATCTCTGGTGAACTAAAGAGATGGCCCAAAACTCATTAGAGAGAAAGAAAAGTGTGGTAGGGCAATAAGTTATCCTAGTTGACTTTACCCTAGAAAATTTCTCAATGATCCAAACCTTGTCTTGAAAAAGGAAGGGTCATTATTACCTAACCTAAAGTTCCCACCTTAGTTAAATTTGAAAGTTTTCTGGAATGCAAATGTTTTCTGGAATATGGAACTAGTAAAGCTATCATCAGACTTTCTTCTCTCTGCCCTAATTAGCTTATTAGACCAACTGGGAATAAAGCAAACTTCTAAAGGAATAGGTTTGTACTTGATGTGGTTAAGTCCTTTGAGTTGTGTTACCTCTTTGTGACCTCCATCAAGGGGTTTCTTGGCACAGATATTAGAGTGATTTGCCATTTCCTTCTCTAGCTCATTTTGCACATAAGGAAACTGAGGCAAATTGGCTTAAATGACTTACTAGGGTCACACATCTTGGAAGTGTCCGAGGTCAGATTCCAGCTCATGAAGAGGAGTCTTCCTGATTCTAAGTCCAGTATTCCACCCACTGTACTACTTATCTACCCAAAAAAGGACCAAGTCATAAGTATAATACTGGCTTTCACTATATACTGCAAGTTACTTTTTAGAGGTCATTTTCTTTGATCCTTCCAATGATCAGTGTTAGACCAGGTATTATTATCTTCATGAAGGATCTGTGATTTCAATACTTCTCCAAAGCCATAATGATAATAGAACGTATGCCAGGACTTAAAACGATGACTTTGTACCATTGAGTCTGATGTTCTCTCTAATGCAGGTAAATTGTGATGGGAAGAGGTCCAAAAAAACCATCTGAAACTTGGGATACTTCCTGGCCAGAATGGCCGTAGTTTGCACTTTGTTTACTTTGAGAGGAGGTAGGAATGCTTGGGCAAGCATGAAGCTGATAGACACTGAGTTAGGGAAGAGGCTAATGATGGGATACCAAAGGAAAACTTTGCCGACTTCACAATCTGGTCCAAACCTAGATTTCCCCTATTATAAACCTTGCCCTACTAATTAGACAATCATAGACTTAGAGCCTGAAGGAAACTTTGAGGTTATCTAGTCTAGTTCCTTTATTTTCCAGAGGAGAAAACAGAACCTTAAATAGGTTAAATGAATTTCCAAGATCATATGAGGTATATATGTATGTATGTGTGTGTGTGTATATATATATATATATATATATATATATATATATATAATATATATATTATGTATATATATGTACATATATATGTATACACAGAGAGACAGACAGACAGATAGAGAGAAGCGTAATTATGAATTTAAACCTTCATCCCCTAACTTATCCCCTAACTTCATCCGCTTTCCACTGGATTTAGATTTACAGGAACTGAAAATGAAACTCTTCCTTACTAATAAATAACTAGATTTTAGAGAAAGTCACTTAAAATTTCTGAGCCTGTTTTCTCCTAGTTAGAAGAAGGAAGTCGGATCAGATGACTTGGAAAGGTCCTTTTTAGCTATAGATGTATGGTTTGTTGATTAGACAAGAGCAGCTCCTCTGTGAAATCTGAACAGAACTATAAGAACAAACCAGCCTTTCTCTTCCCTCCCTCCAGAGACCAGACAAATCAACTCAAAAAGTACTTGACCTTGGCGCCCATGTTCCCAGGCTAAGACTTTCAGATTCTGGAAATCAAAAAAAGTGTAATGTTTATGGGCTCACAGCCATGCTGACATTTTCTACTATAGGAAAAGTATAAAATTTGAAAATCCAAGATTAGCAGGACTAAATAAACGTGGATCTAGGGAAAACTGCAATGGCAGTTTCTTTTGTTGGAGCCAGGTTGGATCTGTATGCAGAACCAGAGGAAATGAGGAAAAGGCCACATCTGTACTACTGAAGCCCAGAGGGTCTTAAGCCAAGAGAAAAATGTGATGAACCAACCAGGGGAAAAAATTCCAAATCCAAGTGTACCCAAATGAATCTGGCTTTATTTTTGCACTACTTTGTAAAGCAACCACAGGACTGCTTTGCCAAGTAGCAGTGGTTTCCCAGAATGCATGTAAAGAACTCAAGATGCTGACAATATATCCTGATATTTCCTACAGGATGGTCAGTTGACGTGGAGTCTATTTTTCAAAGACAATTCCAATGTGTAAAAGATTCCAAAAAGTTGGGAGTGCCCTTCAACTTAGGGGATCATAAAGACAACCCAAACATTCCACCATTCATGTTATACTACACTTTCTGAACCCTCCCTCCAAATTCTACAAGAATGAAAACTCCTGTTACCCAACAGGAATCAAATGCCGTTGCTTTGTCTAGGCCTTTTTCTTTCCCCTCTTTTATCACTTAGCATGTCATCCCAAAGGAAAATCATAATTTGGCTGTGAATTGAGTTGACACAAGTCAGTGGACTGTATTAGTAAGTGCAAATGGTGTTTTGATTTCAGAGGATTTTTTCCTACACAGTTCAGTGCTACTGGAGGGCAGTACAAGTAAGAAAATTGGCCCTAGGTGGATTTCCTTCAAAATATGTCTTTGCAAGCTGGAGCCAGTTCTGAAGTATACTTTCTTTGGGGGAAAAATCATTTTCTTAGTATAAATACAGTAATAACATTACTAATTAGTACCAGCAGGGAGGAGGGAAAAGCAAGAGTAGTCTAAATTTATTGGGTATTCTTAGAGAAATGCAGGTTTATTGCTTTCAAACCCATGCAGACTCAAATGAGGCTAACCAAGCTTTGCCAAGAAGTGGTCCTTCTGGACCTGTTTTAATGAATGAGAAAAATAAGAATGATTTGTAATTAGTACAGAAATTACATATAACTAGGTACTTCTAAAGTCCTTAAAACAAGCTTTTTTCCTTGTTTATTATAAAGAAAAAGCTTAGCCAATTAATTTATTCACTCACTCAACAAATATTTACTGAGGATCAACTATGTGGTATCTAAGAGCAACAGGGCTAAGAAGATGATGGGAGTGAAAGGTGGGGAAGAGTGTTACTGAATTCAAGGAGCTTAAGTGTCAGTAGGAAAGAAAAAAAGGATAAATGGACCTGGGGTTTCATTGCCATAAAGATCCCTCCAGAAAAGACATTCTCTATCAGTGAAGATCCCTACCTTCTCTGTGACACAGTGCTAGAGTTGCTCAGAGAATTAAGAATTAAGGAACATAAAAGGTGCTTAATAAATGCTTGTCCCCTCTTCCCCTCACTATCATAACTTTTTTTTTGGTCCAAACCTGAGATTTCACCAATTTTATCAATTTCTAGTACAGAAACCTTTTATTTATAAATTTAACCCGGTGCCTGGGTCCCAGATAGTCACGTAGCAAGTATTGCTAAAGGTAAGACTCAAACTAAGTCTGCCTGACTTCTAAATCTAGCTATCTTCTCTACCATTCTACCTTCCACATTCTAATATTAGTGTTAATTTAATTAATAGGATATTCTCTATATTTTTAATATAATTACATAAGTGTAATGTGATATACAGCATTAGTTATTTATGAATACCCCCTGCAACCATTAAATAGCATCACAGGATTTAATTATATAAAGGGCTTTGAATATAATCTGGTCCAAAGCTTATTTTCAGATGGGCAAACTGAGGCACAATGATAAAAAAGGTTTCACTCAAAGGAAAATTTAAAAAGTAGACCCCAAAAATTCAAATCCATATGATCTTACTTCAAATCCAAGGATGTTGCAATTACACCAGAGGCTGCCAAACTTTTTTGGCTTATGGAACCCCTACTGTCTTATTCATTTTTTCATGGCTCCCCAGACCCAAATGAAATACCTAATAGTTCTGTTTATAAGAAAGTTAAATATCCTGCTTTGGTGTTCCATGGAGTTGTAGCACATGGTTTGGAAACCTTAGCATTATAGTGTACTATTTCCTTGCCTAGGATAGCAGATTTGGGACTGGCAATGACTCAGGAATTGTATATCTACTCTACTCTGCCCATTTTACACATGAGAAAATGGAGACCCATAGAAATTAAATGACGTGTTTGAAACAAGTATTAAATGGGAAAATCAGGATTCTGTAGCAGTAGCAGACCTAAAACTATATTATAAAGCAGCAGTCATCAAAATAATTTATTGACAGAGAAATAAAATGGTGACTCACTGGAATAGTTTAGATACACATGACCCAATAATCAGAACCTTTAGTAATCTAGTATTTGATAAGCCCTCAAATTCCAGCTTCTGGGATAAGAATTCACTATTTGACAAAAATTGAAACTGAAAAACTGAAAAACACTATGTCAGAAACTTGGCATAGACCTACATCTCACACTCCATACCAAAATAAAGTTAAAATGGGTACATGATTTGGGCATAAAGGGTGATACTATGAGCAAATTAGAAGAGCAAGGGATAATTTACCTATCAGATCTTTGAAGAAGGGAGGAATTTATAACCAAAGAAGAACTAGAAAAAATTATGAAAGGCAAAATGGACAACTTGATTACATTAAATTAAAGTTTTTGCCCAAAGAGAAGCAACAGAAACAAGATTAAAAGGGAAGTACAAAGCTGGAACAAAAAGTATTTCTGATAAAGGCTTCATTTCTAAAATTTATAAAGAACTGCATCAAATTTATAAGACTACAAGTCATCCCCCAAATGGTAAAAGGTCAAAGGATATGAATGGACAATTTTCAGATGATGAAATTAAAGTCATTTATAATCATATGAAAAAATGCTCTAAATCATTATTTATTAGAGAAATGCAAATCAAAACAATTCTGAGGTACCACCTTACAACTCTCAGACAAAAAAATATAAGATGACATGTTGAAAAGAAAAACATAAAATAAAATGACAGAAAAATATAATAATAAATGTTGGAGGGGTTTGGGAAAACTGGGACTCTGATGCATTGTTAGTGAAGTTGTGAAATGATCAAAACATTCTGGAGAGCAATTTGGAGCTCTCCCCAAAGGGCAATAAAACTGTGCATATCCCTTGATCCTGCAGTACCACTACTGGGTCTGTATCCCAAGGAATTCCTAAAGGAGAGAAAAGGGCCCACATGTGCAGATCTTTTTGTGGTAGCCTAGAATTGTAAAATGAGTAGATGCTCCTCCATTGTGGAATGGCCAAATAATTTGTGGTATATGAAGGTAATGGAATATTATTGTTCTATAAAAAATGATGAATAAGCTGATTTTAGAAAGGCATGGAAAGATTTATATGAACTGATACTGAGTGAAACCATCAGAATCAGGAATACATTGTACATAATAACAGCAAGAATGTGTGATGATCAACTATTCTTCTCAGTGGTTCAGTGATCCAAGGCAATCCCAATAGAGTCTGGATAGAAAATGCCATCTGCATCCAGAGAAAGAACTATGGAGATTGAATGTAAATCAACATATGTTACGTTCACTTCTTTTTGCTGTTTTTCCCCAATCCCATGGTTTTGCTCTTTTGTTTAGATTTTTCTCTCCCAATATGATTCACAAAGCAAAGCATATTCATGAGAGAGAGAGAGAGAGAGAGAGAGAGAGAGAGAGAGAGAGAGAGAGAGAGAGAGAGAGAGAGAAGAGAGAGAGAGAGAGAGAGAGAGAGAGAGAGAGAGAGAGAGAGAGAGAGAGAGAGAGAGAGAGAGAGAGAGAGAGAGAGAGAGAGAGAGAGAGAGAGAGAGAGAGAGAGAGAGAGAGAGAGAAATCAGGATAGATAAAAGAAAAAAAAAAACATGTGCTCATTTGGAATTCATTGTGCTTTCCATTGCAATCTGGCTATTCTTTCCCCAATTATGTCTTTTCCTTCTCTAAAATATGTCTACCATTGAAACAACAATAGGGGATTTTAATTATTTTCAGATAATTAATTTTAAAAATCCCCCTCAATAATCCTTTTACATTATCTACTCAAACTTCATAAAATATCCCTCATTTCCTTACTCTCCACCTTCTGAGTTTTTCCTGTCTTTTTTCTTCTCTGTAACACTGCCAGCTTTGTCAATCTCATTCCATTCAATAAACCATTCTGTTAAAGTCACAAGGTGGCTTTGGTTGGTACTGAAGATTAAAAGATGAAAGACATAATAGCCTGTGGCTCTAAACATTTTCAATTTATGTGGGAAAAGGTGAACGTGGACAAAGAAACAATTAGCAATTCTTGGTCTTTCAACTTGCCCTGAAATCATTATTTTTTTAAAGACAAACTCATTTAATTATTGGGTAGGGAGTTGGAGGAGGGAGAAGTGAAAGTCTATCAATTGTTGGTTTCCTATTTTAACTAATCATTCTTGTTAGCTAAATACTAATTCAATTGTTTTTTATGATGCTGAAGTTTAATAAATATTGTCAGCACTATCCATATTTTGGTACCCTGAGGAAAAGTCTTCTACTCTAAATATAATTCTGAGAAAGTATAATGAAGCAGGTACAAAAATAAACATAATTGAAGTTAGTATGATGGGAATTGATGCATGATCAGACCACCTAAAATGGCATCAGCTACATGGGATACTCTTGGGATCTGCTTTTGAAGAATTGCTAAATGTGTTGATATACTAAATTAGCCTGCAAAATGGTTGGGAGGGATTGGCTGTATCTTTAAATCTACTTGTCTAAGGACAGTTTCTTTTCCATTAAGTGTTAGTATAAAAAATCATCTAAAATGTTATAATGACAGCTCTAGAGCAACAAAACATTACATTAATACATTAATAGTCTCCAATGACATCTAAGGAAACAAAATACTCTGTCCTATGATCTTAGGAAGCTGAAAATAAATAACTAACAATCAAAATAATGTAAGGTCCTTGGGGGACAAGAAATGTTTAATTTTTATCTTTATTCCTGAGTACTTAAAGAGCCTAGAACATACCAGGTAATTAATGAAAGTTTGTGGATTGGTTTATACAAAACTTAACTATTTCAAATTTTAGTTTG
The DNA here is from genome assembly GCF_048593235.1 of Sminthopsis crassicaudata. Classification (NCBI taxonomy): domain Eukaryota; kingdom Metazoa; phylum Chordata; class Mammalia; order Dasyuromorphia; family Dasyuridae; genus Sminthopsis; species Sminthopsis crassicaudata. Next base: position 48,488,997 of record NC_133619.1, read on the forward strand.
ATAGTTTCATTCTTGTTGAATGTTATATCTGAGTTAAGAAGATTCCTATATTATACCAGGATGATACAAATCTAGGGTTTTCTCAATGTCAAAAACTATCTCCTTCTTCCTTTACCAACACAGATTTCAACCTGGCTCTAATTTGATAATTAAGTCATAGAGAGCTACCTATAAAGGTGAAGAAATTAGGTCAAGGGAAGAGGTAAAATCTAAACTCAAATCTTCTTGACTTTAAGCTCAGTCATTATGTAATGTTGTCTTTATGGAATTTGAGTTTTACTTTTATTATAATCATTGAACATGATAAAGCCAGAAAGAGGTCTTAAATCAATGATAATAACAATTCCAAATTCAGGCAATGAATTGTAGTTTTTCCTAGTCCTTTCCCATCTGTTTGGGGTTCTGGAGAGCAATTTTAATCTTGTAGTACGCACCACATAAAAGTCATGAAGAGCACTCATAACCCAAAGGTGTCTCCTTTTGCTTTCTTAGCTGGGCTGGTCAAGGTTTGGAATGTGGACAAGTGTTTCAAGCAACTGAATCCAGTCTTTGTTTAAAAATAAAAAGAGACACAAGCTTGAAAACCTAAGAGGGCCCTGTGTGGTTTACAAAACTACAAATGAAGCTACCCTACAGCCATAAAATTCAATCCACAAAAACACGCATTTCCAAATCTTGTCATTGATCTTGACACATGTGAGCTGTTAAGAGTTGGAGTTTAACTAAAAACAAGTCTATTCGTTTTATATTTTATTTAGTTTAGCTAATGTTTATAGGTGGGAATAATTGCTTTTCATTTTCTTCCATACTCTAATGTGTGCTGGATTTGGACAGTACTGTTTCATATTTCATATTTCTGACATGGGAGCTCTCTGAACAGCAATAAGTCTGAACTGATCACAAAATCAGGACTTGAAAGGGACCTCAGCAACCATCTAGTCCAACCTGCATCCTTGTAAATTTTCTTTGGAGAGGAATGCCATTTATGTTGGAATGCTCACCATACCATACCCCAACAAGTCACAAAATAGTCTCTGTTTAAAGATCTTCTCAAAATTGTGGAATTCAAAGTCTTACTTATTTATGAAGTTCATAATGGAAAATTCATGAGAGAATTAAAGTTGCCAGATACCTAAGTTTAGAGTTAATGAGCAACTTTACATTCCCCTCTACAATAAGCCCTACCTTTTGACCACCAAGTGTGCTGGAAAAAAGTTGGTTTTTTCCTTCACTTTACCATTCAGGGGTCTCTCTTCAAAGTAAGTTTAAACTGCCCCTTTAAGGGGAGAATTGTCCTTTAGTTCTTAGAATTAAATTTTTCAGACAGAAGTTCCTGCAATCCACAGAAAATACCCCCAAGGATTCCATGGAAAATGTTAAAGGGTCCTTGAAGTAGCATAAAAAAAAGTTACATCATTATTTCATTGGATTGTTTGTGAAATTTAGCAGAGATTGTTCAAATTCAGCCTCAGACACTTACTAGCTATGTAACCCTGAGTGGGTCATTAATCTCTGATTGCCTATTTCCTCAACTTTTAAATGGGTATAACAGTACCTAACTTGAAAGGTTCTTTTGAGGATCAAATGAGATGATATTTGTAAAGCTGGCCATATACAGCAACTGGGGCATAGTAGCTGCTCTATAAATGCTTATTCCCTTTCCTTTCCTTATATAAATGGATCAGTCAAGCAGTACTTAGTAAGTACTTATCACATATCTCATGTTGTGCTAAGGACTAAGGATATAAAGAAAAACAAAAGCAGTTTTTACTCTTAAGGAGTCTGTATTTTAACATGAGACACGCATAAATAACCTGCTACATACAAACAAGTTATACCATCTAAGTAAAGGCAAGGTAATTGGAGAGGGAAGGCAACAACAACTGGGAAAGGATTTTTACAGGAGGTGGAATATGAGCAAATATGAAGGAAATCATGAAAACTAAGAGGCAGGGGAAGGGTCCAGGAATGGGGGATATTCCTTTTTGAGGACTAAATACTAAGTTGTCCAGTGTAGCTGCATTGCAGAAAGGACAGAAAAAAGCAAAAAGAAAGATAATAATGGAAGGCACCAGGTTCTGACCAGCTTTAAACATCAAACAGGGGAATCTACATTTAAATTGTAAATAAAAGGATACACTATAGTTTTGAGCAGTAGAATTAGACTGAATTTGTTGTTGTTATTCAGTCTTGTCCAATTCTTCTTGACCTTATGGAGCTCAACACACCAGGGACTTCTATTTTCCAGGCTGTTCAAATTCATGTACATTACTTCCATGATGTATCTGTCTCATTCTCTGTCATTCCCTTTTCCTTTTGCCTTTAATCTTTCCCAACATCAGGCTCTTTTAGATAATGATAAATGTTGGAGGGGATGTACAAAAACTGGGACACTAATTCTGGAGTTGTGAACTGATCCAACCATTCTGGAGACCAATTTAGAACTATGCTCAAATGGCTATCAAACTTTGCATACCCTTCGAATTAGCAGTGTCTGTATCCCAAAGAGATCATTTAAAAGGGAAAAGGATCCACATGAGCAAAAATGTTTGTAGCAGCCCTTTATTTTTGTAGTGGCAAGCAACTGGAAACTGAGGGGATGCTCATCAGTTTGGGAATGGCTGAGTAAGTTATGGGATATGAATGTTATGGAATATTATTCAATAAGAAATCATAAGCAAGATGATCTCAGAAAGGCCTGAAGTGACTTACATGAACTAATGCTGAGTGAAGTGAGTAGAACCAAGAGAACATTGTATACAGCAACAACAAAATTATGCAATGATCAATTCCGATGGACTCAGCTCTTTTCAACAATAAGATGATTCAGGTCAATTCCAATAGACTTGTTTGTGATGGAGAGAGCCCTCTGCATCCAGAGAGAGAACTGAATGTGGATCACAACATAGTATTTTCACCTTTGTTGTTGTTACTGTTTGCTTGCTAGCTTTTTCTCTAATTTTTTTATCTGATTTTTCTTGTGCAATATGACACATATGGAAATATGTTTAGAAAAATTGCAAGTGTTTAACCTATGTTGGATGACTTACTGTATAGGGGAAGAGGCAACATATGGAACACAAGGTTTTGCAAGGATGAATATTGAAAACTATCATTGCATATATTTTGAAAAATAAAAATTTTGAAAAATAAAAAGCTATTATAAGAAAACAACCAAAAAAATCAGATCCTTTTCAAGTTCCATCTTCTCATTTTGTGACCAAAATACTTACATTTCAGCTTTGGTATTTGATATTTCAATGAATATTTTAGATTAACTGCTGTCCAAGGGACTCTCAAAAGACTTTTCCAGCACCACATTTTGAAAGCATTTTCTTCCTGTGGCACTCAGCTTTCCCTACAAACCAACTCTTACGGCCATATATTGCTACTAGGAAAATCATGACTTTGATTACACAGACCTTTGTTGACAAGGTGGCATCCTTGATTTTTAATAGACTGCCCATATTTGCGAGAATGTTCCTTCCAAGGAGCAGTGTCTTAATTTCATGGCAGCAGCCACTGTCTGCAGTGATATTTGAGCCCAAGAACATATAATCTGACACTGCTTGCATTTTTTCTTTCTCTATTTGCTAGGAAATAATGGGACCAGGTGTCAAAATCTTAGTTTTTGTTTGTTTTCTTTAATGTTAAGTTTCAAGCCTGCTGTTACCTTCTTTCACCTTCATCAAGTTTCTTAATTCTTCTTCACTTTATGCAATCAAAGTGAAATTGTCTGCATATCTTAGATTGTTGATATTTTCCCAGAAACATCATTCCAATTTTTTATTCATCCAACTTCACATATATAGCCTTGTCATATTTCTTTGCCAATCTTTAATCAATCAGTTGTACTACATTCAGTTTTAACTACTGCTTTTTGACCCATAGCCAGGTTCCTCTGGAGACAAGTAAGATGATCTTCCATCTCTTTGAGAACTTGCCATATTTTGTTGTGATCCACACAAAGGCTTTAGTTTAGTCAAAGAAGCAGAAATAGATTTTTCTCTAACTCCTTTGTTTTTGCCATAATCTAGTGAATATTGGGGATTTGGTCTCTAGTTCTTATGTCTCTTCAAAACCCAACCTGCTCTTCTGGTAATTCTCAGTTCAAAAATAGCTGAGGCTTCACTTGCAGAATTTAAAGTATAACCTTGCTGGCATGTAAATGAGTGCAATTGCTCAGAAATTTGAATATTCCTTAGCTTTGCTCTTCTTTAAGACTGGGGCATAAACTGATCTTTTCCAATCCAGCACCTACTATTGTTTTCCAAATTTGTTGGCCTATGGATTGCAACACCTTAACAGCATCATTTTTTAAGGATTTTAAATAGCTCAATTGGAATTTCATCATCTCTGCTAGCTTTAGTGTTTGTTAGCAATGTTTCTTAAGGTCCATTTGGCTTCATTTTCCAGAATGTCTGATTCTAGATCAGGAAGCACATCTCATGTTCAATAGTGAAGATTTTTCTTGTACCTCCTGTAAATTCTTGCCATCTCTTCTTAATGTCTTCCACTGGGTCCCTATTATTATTAATCATTCTCACTTTTATACAAAATCTTCCATTTATATTTTTAATTTTCTTAAAGAAATCCCTTGCATTTTGTATTCTATTGCTTTCTTCTATTTCTTTGCACAATTCATTTAAGAAAACAATTTATCTCACCTTTATAGACTTTGGAATTCTGCATTCACCTGGGTATATCTTTCCATTCCTCCTTTACTTTTCACTTTCCTTCTTTCCTTGGGCTATTTGCAATGCTTCATCTTACTACCATTTGATTTCTCTATCTTCTTTTCCTAAAGAATACCTAGCTGTTGGACAGCTAGGTGGTACAGTAGATAGAGCACCAGCCCTGAAGCCAGGAGGACCTGCATTCAAATGTGACCTCAGACACTTAATAATTCCTAGCTTTGTGACCCTAGGCAAGTCATTTAACTCCAAGTGTCTCAGCAAAAAAAAAAAAGAATGTCTTTTGTTATCCAACACCCATTTCTATTAAAAACATTAGAGAGTAAATGGAATTTTCTTTAAAATATTCAATAGCACCTATTTACCATCAGTAAGCATCATATATAATAGGGATAAACTAGAACCTTTCCCAATAAGATCAAGAGTGAAACAACATTTCCCACTATCACCATATTATTATTTAATATTGTATTAGAAATATTAGATTTAGCAAAAAGAGAATAAAAATTAAATAACTTAGAGTAGGTAATGAGGAAACCAAATTATCAATCTTTGCAGATATACTACAGATGCAGATGGTATACACTCTATACCAAGATAATGTCAAAATGGATTTAAATGTATAGAGTAATATTACAAGAAAATTAGAAAAACAAAGCATAGTCTACTTCTCAGATCTGTGGAGAAGGAAGAAATTTGTGGCCAAAAAAGAACTAGAGTATGTTGTAGAATGAAAAATTGATATTTTTATTATATTAAGTTAAAAAGCTTTACTCAAACAAAAACAACACAGATAAAATTAGAAGAGAAAGTAATAAATTGTGGGAAAATTTTTACATCCAAGGGTTCTGATAAAGGCTGTATTTTTTAAATATACAGAGAATTGACTCAAATTTATAAAAATTTAAACCATTCTCCAATTGATAAATGGTCAAAGAATATGAATAGACAATTATCAGATGAAGAAATTAAAACCATTTCTAGTCATTTAAAAAATCCTCTAAATCATTAGTGATCGGAGAAATGCAAATTAAGACAACTCTGAGGTACCACTCACATTGGCTAATGATGAATATTAGAGAGGATGCCTAGTTTCTGCCATACTAATTTCCAGTTTTCCCAGCAGTGATGTGGCTCTTTTCAATAGCAAGGTGATTCATTCCAGTTCCAATGGTCTTGTGATGAAGAGAGCCATCTACACTTGGAGAGAGGACTATGGAGACTGAATGTGGATCACAACATAGTATTTTCACTTTTTTGTTGTTTGCTTGCTTTTTGTTTACTTTTTCATTTTTCTCTTTTTGATCTGATTTTTCTTGTGCAGCATGATAATTATAGAAATACAAACAGAAGAATTACACATTGAACATATATTGGATTACTTGCCATAAAGGGGTAGCAGTGGGGGGAAGTGAGAAAAAAATTGGAACACAAGATTTTGCAAGGGTTCATGTTGAAAATTATCTATGCATATGTTTTGAAAATAAAAAGCTTTAATTACAAAAAAATAAAACACAACAAAAAAAGAATGTTTTTTATTGCTTCCTCCAGTAAAATATTGCATATCTCTGCTCATAGTTCTTCAGGATCTATAAGATCTAATCCTTTAAAACTATTCTTAACATTATGAAGGTGTGTTGTTTAAGTCTTACCTATATAGTCTGATGATTTTCCCTACTTTTTTCTGTTTCAGTCTGAATTTTGCAATAAAAACTCACAACCTAAGCCACAGTCAGCTCTAGGTCATGTTTTACTTGACCATATGGAACTTTTTCACCTTTGGTTGCAAAGTATATAATCAATCTGATTTTGATATTGACCATCTGGAGACCTCCACATGTAGAGTTATCTTTTGGTTTGTTTTCTATGATCAATGAGATATTCTGACAAAACTCTATTACTCTCTGCCCTGCTTCATTTTGTACAGCAGTGGCTGTACAAAACTGAATTGTACAGTAAAAGGCAGTGATCTAGTAAGGATAATCAGACCTACCCTTTAAAAATTTCATTTTGACAACTAAATACAAGGTGGATAAGAATAGAAAGAAATTAGCCAGGGAAACCATTTAGGAAAATATTAAAATAAACCAAGAAAAGATGATGAGGGCCTTATTGTTAATAAAGACAGAAAGTAAAATGAGCAGAAAGAACCAGGCAAATATCATATGCAGTAACAGCAATACAATGATCGACTATGAATGACTTGACTATTCTCAAAAATACAATGATTCAAGAAAAATGCTATCCATCTCCAGAGAAAGAACTGATGGAGTCTGAATGAACACAAAAACATACTCTTTCTTTATTTTCTTGGGATTTTTCCTTTTTTCTTTTAACATACGTAACATGGAAATATATTTTGCATGACTGTACATATATAATCTATATCAAATTGTTTGCTTTTTCAATGTGGGGGAGAGAATATTTGGAACTTGAAAATTTTTAAAATATTTAAAATGTTTAAAAAATGTAAAAAAATAATTGGGGGGAACATATTTTCTAAAAATTAAATGAAGTTATTTGCATTTAAAAGTCAAAAAATGTTAATGGAGCTAATTAAGGCAAAGGGTGATGATATAAACACAAAAGTAGCCATATATGATATGTTAAATGTGATAGAGTGGACAAAACACTGGTCATGGAGTCCGGAAAACTTCTATTCAAATTTCATCTCAATTACTTACATTGTTTGACCATGGGAAAATATCTCTCTTAACCTCAGTTTTCTCATCTGTGAAATGGGGATAACAACTCCTCACAAGTTGTAAAGGAATTTATAAACCTGAAAATACTATTTAAATGCAAAGATTATTACTAAATTAAAACACTACACTTTATAATTTTCCATTTTTATACAAGGGTATTTGTATGAAAGGGTATTCTGGAGTCAGCTTGAACTGACCCATAAAAGTTTAATTTTCAGTATAATCATTTACACCTTTAGAAAAATCAGCAAGTTCTTCAAATCAGTGGTTGCCTTATTATTTTGTTGATTATCTAGACACGAGAAAATATGGAGAAAATGTTAATAATGGGGCATCCGTATGATGCAGTGAATAGAGTGTGGGATCTGGAGTCAGAAAGAATTAGATTCAAATATGAACTCACATATTTATTAGCTCTGCGATCACGGGGGAATCACTTAAATTTATTTAGTATGAGTGTACTCATGTGTAAAATGGTAATAATAAATAGCACCTAATTTCCAGGGTTGTTGTGATCTTCAAATGATACAGTATTTGCAAAGTACCTAGCATAATGCCTAGTGCATTGTAAGATGACATATAAATACTTGTTATTATTAATAACAATAACACATCAAACTTAAAATTGTATTGTATTGAGGAACAATCAATTTGTTACATATTTACCGGCATATCCCTACTCCTATCCAATCATTCACAAACTCTATGAAATTCATTTATTGGTCTTTACTACTTTAAAGTTACAAAATAGCTGCTAATTTACATTGGTATACACAGTACTATCTCTAATAATAGTGTTTCCTCATCCAAGCTCTTTATGACAAAGTCCTAGGATCACTGATTCAGAAAAAGGGGACCTTTATTAGACATCAAGTCCAAGACTTCATTTTATAGTCAAAGAAAAAACAGAAAAATTAACGATTTACCCAAGATTACACATCTAGTAAGGAGCAAGATCAGGAATCACCTCCTGTGACATTCTTTTCATTGTGTTGTCTCATAGGACCAATCAAGAGAAAAAGAAAATAAGCTCATATTAGCAACATATCTGCTACTTCTAGTCAGAGAGGTTTTCCTGGGAGGATGAGCCATTTTCTCTTTTCACACAAGTACTATGAATTAGAGACAATACTTGAACTCAGGTTTTCCTGATGCTGGGGTTAACCCTCTATCTATCACACAACATTATTTCTCTCCAATATTCATCAGAGAACAGGGGTGGAGGAAGGAAATTGAAAAGCATTTGAAAAGCTTTTTGAAGATGACAGCTGTACAAAAGCTAGCCAGCTCCCTTTCAAAAAAAGGTCGTGTTTTCTTGTAAATCTAGTTTTTAAAACGTGTAAAATCATTCATATCACCAGAGCAGAGTCATGTAAACCATGTGTTGGGTTCAGAAAGTATCCAAAATGACGTTTTCAGAGGGTTTTCTTTTCATTCGTGTTACTTGCAGATTCTGACAGTTCGCCAGTCCTGAGTAAAATTCTCCATTAAAAACAGACAAATGTAACTGACCAGAGTCCGTCTCTATATGGGATACAGACATCCATTATTTAAACAGTTCTAGCATTCCTAATAACTTGTGTATTAAAAGGATTTTATAAACTGAATTATATTTTAAATGTATTAGAAAAATCTTTTATAGTATCCTTTTCTAAAGTGAGGGATCCCTTTGAAAAACATATAATTATATTTTGCCTGGACTCTAATTTTCCTACGTTGGGCTTTTCTTAAATCAGGATGTAGTCATATGTTTTTCTTGGCTTCTAGAAGTCCATTTTAGCCTTGGGCATGTTGAGAGGGCTGAATCATTTAACAAAATGAGCTCAAGATTTAAAATTAAAGGACTTGGTTTGTTTGAATACTGACTCTGGGCTTATTATTGTCTGATCTTGGGCAAATCACTTAACCTGGTCTCAACCTCATCATTGGGAGGCAGTGTCATTCAATGGAAAAAAATCATTGGCTTGGGATCCAGAACTCATAGTTTTGAATTCCCACTCTGCCACTTTTATGACCCTAAGCACCAAGATTTCTAGTTGCTCCATCTGAATAATGAGAGAGTTAGATTAGATGTTCTTTGTTGTTGTTCAGTCTGACTCTTTGTGATCCCATTTGGGGTTTTCTTGGCAGAGATACTGGAGTGGTTCGCCATTTCCTTCTCCAGGTCATCTTACAGATGAAGAAACTAAGGCAAAGAGGATGAAGTGACTTATCCAGGTTCCCACAGATGGCAAGTAGCTAGGTTTGAACTCCAGACCTGGCACTCTATTCATCTCACCAGCTGGCTGCATCTTTATAAAGTTTTATCCAGCTCTAAATTTATAAATTTAATCTTTGAAAAGAAAAAATTGGACCAAATGAAGGGATTAGAGCAGTGGTGTCAAATTCAAATAGAAACTGGGTTCCAAATTTTATATATGGATTCTTGTGGGCAGTGTTGCCTTAGAAAACTGCAGATTATTTTTATCCGTGTTGTATTACATTTCTATTAATTTTGTTAAATATTCCCCAACTGCATTGCAATTTGACTTGGACTGCAATCTGGTTTAGTGTTTGACCCCCATAGAATAAAGTATCTTCAAGCTCTGCCTCCTACCTCTCTCTCTGATAAAAGGAGGAAGTACAACAAGGGCCTACAGAGTAAAGCATTGCAAAAACTAGACCCAACTTAACACGAATATAGAGAGTTGTTCAATTAAATTAATGCAGGATGAGGCATGAAAATTGTTATGGAAGTATGGGCTGAGAATAACTATCAGGCAAACTTTTCTCACATCTCTGCCAGCTGATGCAAGTATTGACCAAGCTCACAACCATTAATGAATGGGACCATGAAAAAGAAAGCCTTCCAACTCTTCTTAGGCCAGCATATTTCTTGTGGCTGAGCGTGTAAGATTCTGCAGATTACTGGATATGAAAGTGAGGTACAAAGGTGAGTTGCTTTGAAGCTCACATCCTTTCCCCTGGCCTATTCTAAGTGGTAACTGCAAGAAACTGTCTGCTTCAACTTCCAAAACTAGGGCTATACAAGGTGACCCAGAAGTCATGGCATGGTTTTAAGCAACCTTACTATGACTTCTGGAAATATTCTATTTCTTTTCAAAAGTCTGAATCCACTTTTAAAAAATAACAGTGTTTTTTCACTAGCATTTTAGTGGGGCAGCTAGGTGGCAAAGTAGATAAAGATCTGTTTCAGGAGTCAGAAAGACTCATTTTCCCAAGTTCAAATATAGCCTCAGACACTTCACTAGCTTGTGTGACCCTTATATTGCTTATTAGCTCTGTGACCCTGGGAAAATCACTTAATCTATTTATCAGTTTCCTCATCTGTAAAATGGGAATAATAATAATAGTACCTAATTCCCAGGGCTCTTGTGAGCATTTGTAAAGAACTTAGCACAGTGCCTAGTACATAATAGATGCCATATAAATGTTAGCTATTATTATTAACATAATAATAATAAAACAGATTAAACTTAAAAGTCTAAGCTTTTTTGCTTTAGTTTCTGCATCTGTCAAATGAGCTGGAGGAAAAGATTGCAAAGCACTCCAGTATATTTCCCTGGAATCTTAATGGGGTGACAAAGATACTAAAATAATTGAAAAAAACAAATGAATGAAAATATGAACCAGACACTCTTAAGTTCTATAACTACAAAAACAACAGACACAGACTCTGCTCTTTGATATTTTGCCTTTTAATGGATGAGACAACAGGAACACACAAGCATTTATATAATGAAGATCAAACCAATATAAGACAATTGGGGAAGAAAAGATTCAGGTTGGGGATGGAAGATGCAGGAGGAGACTGGGCAATCTTCTTATAGAATATGGTTCTCGAATTTAAGGACCATAATTCCAAAAAGTGGAGGTAAAAAAGGAAGACATTAGGCAGAGCCAGAGTAAAGTCATGGAGATGGAAGATAGACTAAACAGGAAGGAAGTCAGCAGAGCAAGATCATAGAATGTCAGCAGGAAAATAATATGTGAGAAAGGTTAAAAAAAAAACCTGATACTTCATGAAAAGTTAAAATATTGTCCTCTTGAATAAAATATGCTACCTATTAGCATTTAGGATATAAATCAAATCTGAATCTATGATTCCATTGAATTTCCAGGAGGGGAAATTCCTCCACCAGCATGAGTCAGCACCTTCTCAGCAATTTATATTCTCTGAGAGTTTCCTGGCAGTGGGAAACCAAGTGACTTTCCCAGTTCATATAATGAGTATATGCCAGAAGCAGGACTAGAATTTAGATCTTTTTAGCTTCTAGACAAAGGTCTTCTTATTGATGGGGGTTGAGGTCCCTTTAAGATTCCTTTCTAATTGCCCAACCCATGGCTGACCTTGATTCACAAATCCTGGTCAAAGGCACCCTTTGAATATCTGGGCCCAACCCTACTATCTGCTCAGCTTCCCCCAGCCCTCACCTGATCTGAGCTAACCGGAAAGCCTAAGAACTTAGGGGTACCGCCCATCATCTTCTAGGTATAAAAGAGCCGAGCTGGAGCTCTCTCTTTGCAGGAGCCCTTCCCCCCAAACATGGTATCCTTCCAGCCATGTAAGGGTTCCTGCCCTCCCAGCAGCCATCTCTGGCCCTGGAGTCTTTGTAACTGAACTTTATTTCCAAATTCCTACAATAAACCTTTTTATTTATCAATCTAGGTTTTCAAGCCTGTAAATTAATTTTACAGGGGACACTGCGCCTCATGGGATTATCTATGTGCCGAGAAATGGGGTTCCCCCTTTCCTTTCCTTCATTATTATCAGGGATCAAACAAATAGAAATGGGGAGCCACTAAACCAGATATAAGGATCACTGCAGCTGTATAATGAGGTAGAAAAAAACTACATATGTTTTCTAATATTTTTTAAATTTTATACCACATTTTATTTGTTATTATTTATTTAGTATATAGTATAAGTATTTTAGTATTTTATTTATTTATTGTTATTATTTCCCAAATATTTCTCAAAATTACATTTTAATCTGGCTTGAGAGGTTACTTGGTAATATAACAGCCTGTGTTGTCCAGCTACCCTGTGATTGAAACCTTTGTATTATCCCATGTTGCTGAAGAACAATTACGGTTACTAAAACACACATTTATTTCTATCTAAAACTATAGCTTAAATCTTCAAAATATATATTTTATTCAGTCTAATGGGCAGATAGATATATGTATATATAGTTTTTATATATTCCCTTATATCTTATAATTGTAGACTATCAGTTTTATTATGAAACATATTTCATTTTAAAATCAGTTTCATATTCCAAAAATCTTATAGGCAGACAGCTCCTAGAAGAGAATTACATTTGCATCAGTTTCCCTTTCACTCTAAGGTCCTGTTCCTGGGAGGGGGGAAAACAGTGTATTACAAAATTCAATTCTGCTCTTCTATTCCAAGCTATCTATTTACAGAAAAAAAAAAAAAAAAAAAAAAAAAAAAACTAGCAAAAGCTTATCTGCAAAAGTGTGATCTTCCCTCTGATAAAATCCTTGTACATCTGGTTTTATGCATTGGTACCTACAACTGGAGGAGAGAATCCCAAAGGGCTCAAACCATTAAATACTATGCCCTGCATTCAATCTTCAAAGTCAAATCTATACTGGATGATTAAAAAGTCAGCATGATGGTAGATCTGTCGGTAAGTCAAAACATTCTGGAAAGTAATTTGAAATTATGCTAAGAAAATGGACTAAAACATGCAGTTTTTGGCCCAGTTCTGAGCATATATGTTCTAAGGAGATCAAACACATAAAGAAAAGTCTCATTTATACTAAAATACAGCATGTAGATCAGTACTTTTGTAATAGCAAGAACTAGATATAAGCCCATTAATTGGGAAATGGCTCAATACTCTGTAAAAGATAAATTTTACTTTGTCATAAGAAATTAGGAAGTTAAAAAAAAATTCAGAGAATCATGGGAAGACTCAAAAATTATGAAGAGTGAAGTGAGCAGAACCAAGTGAACACTGTATACTCTAACAGCAATTTTTTTTTAAGAACAACTTTGAATAATTAAGTCATTATGACTTTTGTAAATACCTAAATTGACTATAAATGACATATGGAGGAAAACACTATCCGCACCCAAAGGAAGAATTGATAAATAAAAATATGTACAGAATAATTTTACATATATACATCCATATATTTTTACACACATACACTTATTTGTATCAAAGCCATCTCTGGGGTGGTGGAGAAAGAAGAAAAAAGAAAAATATCATTTATTTAAAAAGGATAGCAAGTTGCACATAATAGATTCGCCATTTCATATGAAATCATCTTTTTTTATTATACTATATTATGTTAATACTTCTTTTATTCCATAAATTAAAACTAAAAAATTTAAATAAAAAGAGCTATATAAAATGAAGTAAGCAGAGCCAGAAAAATAAGTGACTACAGCAAATGCAAATTATGCTTGCAATTTTTTAAATAAAACTAAATATTATATAATTATAATGAACAAGGTTGAAGTAAAAGAAAAGATTAGAAAATACACCTTTCTCCTTTTCTGTAGAGAATATGGGTGGGGCATATTACATTTACTGTTAAACTCAGTTGGTATATTGGTTAATTTTGTTGAATTGTTGGGGTTTTTTTAAAATTCTTTATTACCAGAGAGAACCTGGGGGTTGGAAACCGAGGATAAGAATCTGAGGTAGGAAGTAGGGAATTGGACTGTTTGGAAATGCAGGTAATATAAAATTCATTTTATCAGTAGAAAGGCTTTTAAAAAACAGCATGAGAAAGAGTCAAGCAAAAGCAAGAATTGCCAAAGATTTTAAAAAGCTAGATTTTTGAGTTCCAAATTAGAACAAGAATCAGGATTAGCCCTCTTTTAAGTCTAACATAGGAGAAAAGAAAAGTCATATACCTCTCTAATTACTAATAGACATGCTAATATACTCCATGGCAATGATCTGATCACTTGGCTTCTACTAAGTGAAAAAATCTGATGGCTAATTCATTTCAGTTCAAAATACATTTATTAAGCATTAAATTTGTACTGAACTGTCCTAGAACTAGGAAAACTACAAAAGTTAAACAAGAAGAAAGGGGAATAAAAAATAAAATTTATTTGAGAGAAAGCATTGTTTATTTGTTTTTCTCCATCTATAAATTCCCTGGCATAGAGTCTATATGAGTGCATATAGTTAGCACTTAAAATAAGTGTATGTTGAAAACAATTCTTGCCTTCACGTAGACTACAGTCTCATAGGGGATTAAGACATACAAAGAGAGAATTCTAAGTGGATGGCCAAAACAATCAAAAACTACATGCCTGCCATGGGCCAATAAGGCAAACACTCTGCTTGGCACTTAGCATATTTCATCCAGTGCTTCAGCCAGTACTTGACACATATTTACTTAACAAATGTTTATTGATTGGATAATTGACTAGGTATTGATAAAGCCAAAACAGACCCTCTCCCTGACAAGCTTACATTTTATAGAGTAGACCAAGTTGGAGAAAATATTTTTTAAAATATGCAAAATTTAAACAAAACAAGGATATGGTAATTAAAGCCGCTCAGAAAAGGTTTTAGGTAGGGTTAGCATTTAATCAAATTTTAAAGGAAAATGGAAATTCTGAGAGTTGGATGGGGGCAAAGGAATGCTTTACTGGCACTGAGTATAGACCATGTAAAAGTACAAAGATGGGAAATGGACTGACAAATATGAGGAATAGCAAAGAGGCCAGTGGGCAAAACTATTGAATTTATAAAGGGAGTAATTATATATGTGTGTGTGTGTGTATATGTATATATATATCATATATATTTATATTTATATGTATGTATAAGTCAAGAAAGATAAGTTGGATTTAGATTGTAATAGGCTCAAAATGTCAATGATTGTCAGATTGTCATTTTTGCTTCTCCCTCCGTCCCAAAAGATGGAATTCAACGAAATCCTTGCCTAGTATATCCATTATATTTCTGGTATAGTAGCTTCCAGCATATGATTTGCCTCTGGGTAAATGCCTTTTCTCTGGAGAATGATGGACCCTTACAGATATTTCTGTATGGTGGACTTTTTTCCTGCAGTAAGCCTCACTCAGTGTCACATATTTCTGATATAATGAATGACCACATGTTCATATAAAATATATTTCTTTTCAACACATATAGCTGAGTCATATTTCTCGCCTTCACATGGCGTGGGAAAAAAGCAGAATTTTCTAGTTTTCTGGTAGATGCCTAGAAATTCTGCTGCATCATCCCCATTCCATTATGTCACATTAAAGAACAGGTCAGCATGAACCGCCAAATTCTGAGAAGTATCTGGATTATTGCCAAGTCATTTGGCATTGCTTGGGATGCCATCAATTTGAATTACATATAAATCATGTCAGGAGATATAGAAATAATTATTGGCCACCATTCGTATAGTGGTAGGAAGCCAACAATACACTCGCTGGACTTTTCTGTCCATTAACAAATTGTAGAATAGACATATTTTTATCTTAAAATAATGCATATGTAGATAGATGATAGGAAAGATAGATAGAAAGAAAGATAGATATGTAGATAATCTCAAGTCAATGTATGCTCCATTTGGGTTTATGTACTCTTATCCTGTATTTGGATTATCTAACATATTTTGGTAATTTATTGAGTCAATGTCAAATTACATGCTTTTTTATCCTTGATGTACACAAGATATTTTCTTCCAGTCCTTTGAAGAATTTTTACACTAAAGCATTTCTAGAGAATACAAGGCATCTGTTTATGTTGTGTTTTAAGAAATGTTACTGCATCATGTTTCAATTATTGTTTATGTAGGCTTGGAAAGAGCTGTGATTTCATCATGTAGGAAGCATTCCCTCCATCAGGATAACTCACAAGCCCTTTATGAATTGCCAAGTCTCAAAATATCCTTCATCTAGTAGCAAAAATGTCAGTGATATGCTCCTCTGAACTCAACCAGATTGCACCTCACACAAGATACTGTATCTCACAAATTCATACTCAAAACTTCTCCAGGTTCATAGAAGTTGCCTGAGTTTGTATTCCTTTGGAATACCTACTGAGAACATAGGATCATCTCTGCATGTCATACATAATTAGAAATCAAAGTAAGATTTGATTGGAAAGATTATTGACAAAAATTATAAAAGTTTATATTTGTGTCATGGTTTATAGTCACAAAGCACTGTGTGTGAATTATTTCATATGGTCTTCAAATCAGACCTTTTTTTTAATTAATAAATTAGTATAAAAATTTACATATAATTTTATACAGATTTACTTATGAAATCTGCTCATATGTTTATTTGTAAGTTGCTATTTGTAACTCAGGATTATATTATCCCATGAACACCATATTACTGGGGAGAGGATAATGTTTCAAACTACATTATATCACAAAAGTCCACTTAACTTCAAATATAGCTAGACTATAGGACTCTAATACTCCAGAAACTAACTACCAGGTAGGCTATTTCTATGGGAAACTTCAAGTTCCAATTTAGGACTCTGAGTCTAGGTGTAGTCCTAACTCCAGAGTAGAGAGGAAATTTGTCTTTTCTTCTTATATTCACTTATCTCATTCAGTACATATATATATACATATATATATATATATATATATATATATATATATATATATATATATATATATATATATATATATATATATATATATATATATATATATATATATATATACAGCAGTGCATATATATATACACAGTATGTGCAAGATAGTATGTTCCATGCCATGGCTACCAAAACAAAAATAAAATAACACCTGTCTTCTAGAAGCTTGTAAAAGGAAACAATTTTTACACAGAAAAATAAATCAAATTAACATATCTGTATTTGATACTACATTTGTGTGTATATACATATATATACACATATATATACATATGTATATACACACACATATATATACATATATATACATACATATATATATATATGTATATATATATATATACATATACATATAAAATCAAAGGATATAAAGGATAATATGCTTTGATCCACATTCAGTCTCCATAGTTCTTTCTGGATGCGGATGGCACTTTTCATCACATGTCTATTGGAATTGTCTTGAATCACCTTGAAAACAGCCAATTCCATCACAGTTAATCATCACATAATCTTGTTAGTGTGTACAATGTTGTCTTAGTTTTGCTCACTTTACTGATCATCATTTTATATAGAAAAATAATATTTCATTACATTCATATGCCATTCTCCATGTCAGGGACAGGCACGCAATTCCTAGTTCCTTACCACTACAAAAATGGATATTACAAACATTTTTGCACATGCGGGTCCTTTCCCTTTTTAATAATGTTTTTGGGATACAAACCCATTAGAGACACTGCTGGATCAAAGAAATGCAGAGTTTTACAGTCTTTTGGTCATAGTGAAGAGTATTTTTTTAATTCTATGAACATTCATTAAGAGAATCTTGGACAAAGATTAGATGACTTCTGAGATCTCTACTTATCCTGAGAGCTTTTGCTTCTGTGACAAGTCATAAACATTAATAGTATCTGTGGGTATCTCTCAGTGATCCATGATATTTTTAATATGAGTTTTCCTTTCAATGATATATGGGTTATAACCTCTCCACAAAATACTTTATTCTATAAGACTCATTTCCCAAAAGTTCCCCCCCAAAAAAGTTCCCAAAAATCATTTAATAATCCCATAAAGTACCAGAGTACCACCAATACTCACCAGTTATGGTGGACCTCAGATATCTGTCCCAGGCCCACTTCTTTCTACTTGCTCTCTTTTGGAGATCTGATGAGTTTACATGAGTATTACTTCTATACATATTATACCCAAATCTATATAACCGTCCCTAAACACTCTCCTGAATACTAGTTACATATGGCCAATTGCTTGCTTTCTATCTCCTGCTCAGTATCCTCTAGGTATATGAGGTTCAACATGACAAAAGAGAACTCATTATTATTTTTCCACCTAAATCTGCCATTCCTACAAACCTAATTTCTATCAAGAATACCATTATTCTCCTAATTACCTATAATCTCAAAATCTTTCAGCCAATCCAATACTTGTCCCTATGCAATGGGCTGCTATTTATTGTTTTTTTTTAACTTTGCTATTTTAATGTATTCTTTCTAATTATATATTAAATTTACAACTTTCTTTTTATATATATAAAGCTTTATTTCAAAGCATATGCACAGATAATTTGACAACATTGACCCTTGCATAGCCTTGTGTTTCAGATTTTCTCCTCTTTCCTCCCACCTTCTCCCCAGATGGCAAGCAATTAAATATATGTTAAACATGTTAAATATATGTTAAATCCAATATGTATAAACATATTTATACAATTCTCTTGCTGCACAAGAAAAATCAGATCAAAAAAAAAAGGTAAGTAAATAAATAAGAATGCAACCGAACAACAACAAAGAGAATGAGAATGCTATGTTGTGATCTACATTCAGTTCTTACAGTCCTCTCTCTGTGTTGTAGATGGCTCTCTTTCTCACAAGATTATTGGAACTGGCATCAATCATCTCATTGTTGGAAAGTGTCATGTTCATCAGAATTGATCATCAGATATAATATTGATGTTGTCTTGTACAACGATCTCCTGGTTCTGCTCATTTCACTCAGCATCAGTTCAGGCCTTTCTGAAATCATCCTCCCGATCAATTCTTACAGAACAATAATGTTCCATAACATTCATTTACCATAACAGCCATTCCCCAACTGGTGGGTATCCACTAATTTTCCAGTTTCTTGCCACTACAAAGAGGGCTGCCACAAACATTTTTGCACATGTGGGCCCCTTTCCTTCCTTTAAGATTTCTTTGGGATATAAGCCCAGTAGAAACACTGCTGGGTCAAAGGGTATGCACAGTTTGATAACTTTTAGTTCCAAATTGCTCTCCAGAATGACTGGATGTATTCACAACTCCACTAACAATGTATCAGTGTCCCAGTTTTCCCACAGCCCCTCCAACATTCATCATTATCTTTCCCTGTCAGTCTAGCCAATCTGACAGGTGTGGAGTGGGATCTAAGAATTGTCTTAATTTGCATTTCTCTGATCAACAGTGATTTAGAGAACCTTCTTATATGATTAGAAATAGTTTTAATTTCTTCATTTGAAAATTGTCTGTTCATATCCTTTGACCATTTATCAATTGGAGAATGGCTTGGATTCTTATACGTTTCCATTAATTCTCTATATATTTTAGAAATGAGGCCTTTATCAGAACATTAAATGTAAAAATTATTTCCCAATTTATTGCTTCCTTTCTGATCTTGTCTGCATTCATATTGTTTGTACAAAAACTTTTTAACTTAATATAATCAAAATTATCTATCTGGTGTTCAATTGTGAATTCAATTCTTCTTTGAACACAAATTCCTTCCTTCTCCACAGATCTGAGAGGTAAATATCATGTTCCTCTCATTTGATTATAACATCACTTTTTATGTCTAAATCCCATTTCGACCTTATCTTGGTATGTGGTATTAGGTGTGGATCGAGCCCTAATTTCTTCCATACTAGTTTCCAATTTTCCTAGAAGTTTTTGTCAAATAGTGAAATCTTATCCCAAAAGCTGGGGTCTTTGGCTTTGTCAAACACTAGATTGCTGTAATTATTGCCTATTGATCCTAACCTATTCCACTAATCGACTATTTTATTTGTTAGCCAGTACCAAAGGTTTTTGATGACTCCTGTTTTATAATATAGGTTTAGGTCTGGTACAACTAGGCAACCTCCATTAGCATTTTTTCATTAATTCCCTTGAAATTCTTGACCTTTTGTTCTTCCAGATGAACTTTGTTACTATTTTTTTCTCGATCTGTAAATTATTTCCTGGGAGTTTGATTGGTATGTGCC
Organism: Sminthopsis crassicaudata; assembly: GCF_048593235.1. Taxonomy (NCBI): domain Eukaryota; kingdom Metazoa; phylum Chordata; class Mammalia; order Dasyuromorphia; family Dasyuridae; genus Sminthopsis; species Sminthopsis crassicaudata. The sequence goes on from NC_133619.1 coordinate 48,509,275, forward strand.
ATTTCTTGTTGACTCAATTGCCACAGCATCTCTTTGACTACTGGTTTCTATTCATATGGTCGGTCACTGCTCTGGTTTGGGCATTCATCATCCCTTACCTGTCTTTCCAGTCTTATTACATATGACTCCCCATTGTCCACTCTATTCAAACGAACTTTCTCATGAAAACCTGCCTTCCTCTTCTGAGCTTTACACAGATTGTCCTCCATTTCTATACTCTCTCTCTCTCTCTTTGAATCTCCAAATTTCCTCAAATCACAGTTTAGCTGCTACTTATGTAGGTAGTTTTTACTGATCAACCCCATCCAATTAGTGGCCTCTAGTCCTTGAAATTAATCTTCCACCACTTGGTATATAAACTTTCCCCTTCTCAGTTTGTACATAGGATATACACCCAATAGAACATAAACAACTTGAGGGCAGAGATCCTTTCATTTGGTCTTGTTTTCTCAGTACTATTATAGATCTTTCATAAATATTCATGGAGTTAAAATGAAATTTTTAAAAATCAATATCCTCCCAGTGATACATACCTCAGCAGGAACCCCTACAACTTCTGAGGAATAAGAAGTAAAGACCATTGGAGAAAAGCATGGTAAATTTCAATAGGCTGAAAATATATCGTCTCCCCCTCATAGCATTATTGCTATCTACTCATAGCTTTTCCATCTCCAATCTGTAGAATCAAGTCTTTACATCATTCCTAACAAATTTCAGCACTGGATTTGAACTAATGTTATAACCTCAGAACTTCTGCTTAAATTATAACTCTGTCAACTGTTATATGAGCTGTGCCTCTCAACTGTACATCTGCTAACTTAATGAAAAGGAAAAAATTACATATATAAATAGAAATAGTATGTATATGTGTGCTACATGTGTGAATAGAAATATATTGTGTATGTGAGTGCCTATATAAGCCTATATATCTCTCTACATATGTATACACATATATATTTATATTTCTACTATTATTAAAGCAAAATATTACTCCTATACTTTGTATTTTACACACAATTCTGCCAGAAATAACTTTATGTACACTATCATGACTTCTCCTTACTCTGACAGGTTTCTACCCCCCAAATGATCTGAGCTAATATCTGAGCTAATAATAGGAATACTGAACAAAGAAAAGACCATACTATGTTTAAATCTAATTTGGCTTTAACATTCCAGAATAGTCACTCCTCAGGGATTTCCTTGACCATTTCCTTCAAGAAATAAAAGAACTTCCTCTCTGTGATCTATATCTTTACTTTAAACTTAAAAAAGAGAGAACCCTGCCCTTAGGTGGGCCAAGGTGGCAATATCTACAGGGAAGTGGGGAGATAAGGATCTTATCTCCATCAGAGTTAAGTTTGCTTATCATCCATGATACATTTCCTGGGATGTTAGCTATTTTCTCTGCCTATATCTCTAAAGCATAAGGATTTTTTTAAAATAGTTTTTATTTACCAGATATTTGCATGGATAATTTTATAACATTGACAATTGCCAAACCTTTTGTTCCAATTTTTCCCCTCCTTCCCCCCCAGATGACAGGTCGACCAATACATGTTAAATATGTTAGAGTATAAATTAAATACAATATGTGTATACATGACCAAACAGTTGTTTAAGCATAAGGATTTTTGACCAGAGAAACATGCATTTCTTCCTATGTTCAGTTGTACCAAAAAGGAGATTTTTAATGTGTCTGTGCTGTTGTTTTGCCCACTTCTCTCCATCTTGTCCATAGCAATAAAGAGAGAGAAGCAAGAGACTAATAAAATGCTTTGCTAATCTATAAGTGAATTATATTGACAGAATTTTCCTGTGACAGTCTACCAAACTTGTCACAATAGACATTAATAATCTCTTCATAATTAAACCATGTGGATTAATTATGGCTATGTTTCTTAGCATTCCTTCAACAACATATTCCAGGATTTCAACCAGAATGGGAATCAAGTTTCCTGGCCCTGTTTTTTCAGAGTCTCCTTTGCAAATTAGGAAAATAGTTGCCCTTTTGCAGTCCTGCAATGTCCTGACTGTTCACTCTGATCACTAAGATTAAGAATTCTGGGTGAAGAACATGTATGGATGCAGATCCCTGTGTTCCCTGCAACATAAGGTTGCCTGGAAACATTCAGGAGTTAAATGATTTGCCTAGGGTTATACAGCCAGTGTGTGTTAGAGAAAGGGCTACACCAGGTCTTCCTGACGCTAAAGCCAGCTTTCTATCTATTAATAATATTGTCTCCCTCTCTGTCTTACCATATGTTCAGGCTAGTCCTGCCAATCTCCTCCATAAAAAGTAAAATAAAACAAATTCTGTATTAGATTGGAGTGGACATTGGGTGTTTCTATTCAGCTCATTCAAACAGCTTCTGTTGCCCAAGGCTGTGCTATAGCCATCAGAAAGAAAAGTCATACAGACAAGTCTACAACTCCTTCTAATCACTTTCTAAGTTTATATTTATTTAGAATAAAAGCGTCTTTGTTTTTTCTATCAAGGAGTTTCACGCCTATTCCGACAAATCTGATATGAACCAGACTGGAAAAGTCAAAAGAGAATTGTTACTAAATTAACTGTGAAATAAACACAGCCAGCTTCATCTATCTGGGCCAGGATTAGACCACCCCCAGACCAGGTTCCAAGCCATCTGCAAGGTAAGCAATTGGAATGTTAAAGCAGTTTGCAGGAATCTATAATCAAAACAAATGACTTCGCTTATGAAATAAATATGATGTGGTACTTTCCAAGGGGCAGGAGTATGGAGAGATAGTGTAGTCATAATGCTTCACTCAATCAATCAATAAACAAGCCTTTATCAAGTGCCAGGTACTGTGCTGGGCACAAGGGATCCAAAGACAGAAGCAGAGAGTCCTTATATTTTAATCAAGAAGCTTATCTTTTAATAGTGGAGAAGAGGGATCTCTCTAAGGTTGTAAAACCAGCTAAGCAGCAACTGTGGAAGGGAAGGGCTAGCTACCAGAGGAACTAGAAAGCCCTCCTGCAGATGGTGATATTGAGCTAAGACTTGAAGGAAACCAGGAAATCTAAGAGGCAGAGAAAGGAGGGAGAATTGAGCACTTCAGGAAAATCTCTTTGGTGGCTGGTCAGAAGACGTTTGGGATTTCTGAAGAATATGCAGAAAATTCTCCTTATCATTTCACATCTGAGTCTTCCCTGGACTTCATCCTATCTAGAAATTCATTCTTCAAAATAAAACAAATACAAAATTCACCCAGCATCCCCTGCCTCTGGGATCCCTCCCTCCCTCTATCTGGAAAGGAGGAGAGTGTTCATCTAGGAATCCCTCTCAGAATTCTCCATCATTTTTATGGAGAGCACACAGAGAATTCACCTTATTTTTCACTTAGCTGCTTTCCTGGATATCAACTCCAAGAACTCATCAGTCGAGAAGATGAAATAAGAGAAGATAAACTCACCTCCTGAGTTTATTTTCCTATTTCAGCAACAGGATTTCATCATGCTCCCTCCGACCACAGAATAATCTTGCTCCTGTTTTCAGCTTCTTTTTGTGTTATTTCCCCCGCCCCCATACACAGTAGGCTCCTTGAAGGCAGGGACTGCCTTGAGAGAATTGAGGAAACTGAAGGGATTTGGACAGCAAGTGGTTAATTGTGGGGAACATAGTGAACCACACTGACTCGATCTTGTGCAATTCTGGAAATAACTCAATTTCCTTTCTGTTGAATTATGGGTCTAGTCTGATTTTTGGCTTGTGAGATAGCTTTATTCAATTGTGGGAATTGAGAATGCATTGTTGGAATGCATTAAAACTTATTTGGTCGGGAAGCTGGACCACTTCTACCTGCTTTACTGAGGACCAGAAACCCAATTGGATCCAAAGATTGATGCAAGGAGGTTTTTGTTTTGTTTGTTTGTTTGTTTTTTGGACAAGTGTACATCTCAAATAACCCTTTATCTGAAAACTGTCCCATATTAAGCAATTTGCTATTTTCATGTTCCTTTGAAAGTTTAGAGAGACTGGAGAAGTGGGACATCTGTTTCTCTGAATTAGGAACCTTATTTGCTCTCCCCTTCCCAATCTGGAAAGTCACTATCTTTAGTACAATCAGAAATCAGATTAACTAATATCAGGAAATAATAATTAATCAGTCTTAATTTGATTAATTGTTTTAATATATAAAAGTCTGTCTCCCCTGTATAGAGGAACCTGCCCTAAGTTGAGGAAAGGGCCTGGTCCCAATTTATTGGGTAGTCGGTGTACTTTGTTTAATAAAGCAAAATGTTCAGAAGCTCAGACCCTTTTTCCTCAATCATTTTATCCTTCATCCAACATAACCTTATATATTTCTTTATAACTCAGTGCTTAGCATAGTGCCAGGCACCATAAGCATAGCTGACACTTAATAAATGTTTATTGACTTTGACTCTTTGACTCTGGAGTAGGAAAGAGTTGAAGCAAGGAAAGCCAATTAGAAGATCATTGCTAAAGTGTAATTGAGTGGTAATGAGAATATGCACTATGATGGTGATTG